>NC_057807.1:92569945-92869945 GCF_018294505.1 Triticum aestivum
TTCCCTTACACTGATACAGATGAACCGGCTGGAGCACCACACAGTCCTGCCAGGAATATCCCAATGCCCTGCACGTAGACACTTTATTAGCAGCCCAGAAGAATCCGCACAAGAGTCAAAGAAAGTATGGCACAACCAATCATCACATCACATAAAAACTATTTGAAACTATTTGTGCTCTAGCATATACATCCAGTCAAAGCATTTGTAAGGAGAAGGTAAGCATTCAAATTCTAGTATTCATGGATAACCATATTTCATTAGCCCTTATAAGACAACTTCTGAAATGACAGTCACCTGTAAACCAATACTTCGAGTAAGAACATGAGCTGGGGGTGGTGTTGCACCGGCTAGACGTGCAGTTGCAAAGTGTGCACCGGTTGACTACACAAGATAGCACAATTAGACTCTAGCAGAAAAAATGCACGAAAGAAGATAGAACAAAGGGAAATCCAATTAGTCTTAACCTCAAAAGATGAAACAAGCACAGCACCCATCATTCCAAATGAATGACCTGCAGTGAAGATTGGTGGACCCCAATGGAAGGGGTATGAAATTTTGATCCTGAAAGTGCAGGCATGCAAAGAGTGGATTAAAAATGGCTGCTCCAAACATTTATGATTCGTAAAGTTAGTTCATAAGAAATATCCTCAAGAGCTATACCATGGTGCAGATGATATAAGGAAAGACTTGTCAGTGCGGCAGTGCTGTTGTGTCTTGAGCGAAACATGGTTGTATGCACCAGCAGCAGTAAGGATAGCTGCAAAGGCCCACACAATGCCGATACAAAGAAGCAACGAATACCTCTCAAACAAGAAGGTTGTTCGGTCATGGATATGTCTGAAGTAAAGTGGCGCATACTGCATAGAGCAAATTGAACAGTTGGTTCCTAGCCAGCTTCACAAATCATAGCATAACTAAAATTGAAATTTATCGATATTTCGATCAGAAAATACAAAAGGAGATTTAAGTTGTTACCTGTTGCACAACAATCGCAAGAATTAGCATTGGCAACCCAATCTCAACACATTTTCCAACCTACCATGGAAAATAAACATTATATGTTTCCATTCTTTCTTTCTCAATGTTTAGTCCTCTGCTAAAATATAGAAATCATACCTGAGGAAAGCCAATTTGAAATAGTCCAAGACCAACGACACAAACAACAGGAGTCATTATTACAGGACTGAATTTCCTGCGAAGTAAAATTACATGAATATTAATAGCTTGAAAAGAAAATAATACTATTTGAAGTCTAATAACTAGTAGTCCAGGATGCATACTTGGCAAATGCCCCCCATGCTCTGCTGTATCCAAGAATCATGTTGAGGATTGAAGCAACAATTAGAGCCCCTTGAGTTGCTCTCATTGTGTGAACAAATCTCTGCAGATGCCTCAATAGTTAGAAGTGTAAATATTACCATGTGAAAGATAATTTATCAATGAATCTTCGAAAGAACTATCATTCCAAATAACATTTGCCAAAATGCAACAAGGAGCATGGTTAAACAATACAGATAAAAGAGTGGTATGACTGAGCAAATTAGCACCACTCTACCTCGTGATTACTTTCAAAGTCGTTTGTGTTAAACTGTCTGGCTATTGACAGCACTGGGACAACAAATGCGAAGGAGGCATTCATAACTGTTGGAAGTCGTGTCCCAACGAGTGTTTGGAGCAGAGTATTAATGCCACTCACAAACAGGAACGCTTGAATAACACGAGCCTTCTCACCCTATCAATAAGAACAACAAAAGCAGCAGGGGATCAACACTAAATCTTCAAAAGGAAATTACATCGATGCATGACAAAATGCTATGAATAGTAAAACAAATTGATATACTTACAGGACCACCACCCATTGCAGGAACAATAATTGACACAAGCATGACAGTAGAGCCCAACATCACTAGGTAGTGGAGGAATGCAAGCCCTGCTACCTGAACTGTAGATGATGGTATAATAGAACAGGGTAAGTGCAAGTTTTACATATATCCTAATCATATCCAAACAAGTAAACCAATTCCAGCAGTACTGTTCATACCTAAATATATGCAAAGGAGAAGTATAAAATACTACAGGAGATATGCAGACAAAGACTTTTCTTCAAGATTAGGTATGCATAGACATTTCTTTTCTATACTTCAAAGTGGCAGATCACAACAATTCCTCTTTTTGTTCCATGAAAAAACATTGCCTCTTATAGCAGCACCTGATAGAAGTGTTGCTAGCTGTCTAATTGAACATCCCAGATTCACATCAAGAATAGTAGGTACAGCCCTTTACAGATCAACAAAGTATGCAATAACAAAGGCCATAATTCTACATGAACAGGAGATTCAAGAAAATCAATACATCAATGAAGTCGATTACATGGGGACTTTACAAAACAGAGCATTACTGAACGCAACCAAACCGAAATCTGAGATGGGCCTTGAACAAAAGAAAGACCAAGAACCATCTGCAAACCAAAATTAAAGATGACTGAATCTGTAGGTAGTACTAGAAATCAAACTGCTACTTCGTCCTGTATACGCACAATCGAACTGTACAAGCGGAAGCAAAAGAAAGTAAAAGCGGGCAGAGGAGTTAGAGGGGAGCAAGGATTGGATTCCGTACCCCAAGAAGGATTGGAGTGGACGCAGTAGTTGAGTTGGTTGAACTGCTCGTAGGGCTGGTGCATGGCGCCCGCGCCGACCGGTGCGTTCATCATGGGCTGCATCCCCATGGGCGGTGGCACGCCCACCGGCGGCGGCGCCCCGGGCTGGTGGTTCATCTCGCCCATTGGATCAACACCAACTCAAGCAAGAACACTCTCTCGCCTTGGACCAGACCAGAAACTGCTGCACAGGAAGGAATAACAATCAGGAGATGCTCTTGGGTCTTCACACCTTTTGGCCCCCTTTTATGCGCGCAGTCGGGGGGCTTCGCATTGATTGCACAAATTTTTTAGCAGTGCATAAAACGGAATTTAGGGCATTTAATCAGTAGAGTAAACCAGTGCCAAGAAATGGCTGGTGGGAGTAACTACACTCCAAAGATTGCAGCCCTCGCCTCTCACAAGGGGATGAAAAAACGGCCACTTTGCCAGCAGCAGAAAGAAAGGTTGCAGAGGAGAAGAGAACACGGACACTCCAGCCAGCATTGGTTGCAGCTGCTGCTTGTATCTTACCCTAGCTCGCAAGAATTGACCACGACTCCATGGGCGACAAGCAAAGATGCAAATCTTGAGAGGGAAAAAAGACCAAGACCTGTGTAGTAGTACTAGTATTATCCTACAGTTGGGACGAAAGTGACAGCCAGAGAGAAAGAGAAACATCAACAAGATATGGCCGATGAGAGCCTCACTTGGGTGATTCCTGCAAGTTTGTCCCAAGAAGAATCTCCAAAGAAAATGCAGTGAAAAGGATGCAAGAATTAGAAAAGGCAAAAAAGGCTTCACATCAGCACATTAAAATAAGGGGCAGAAGCGAATCAAACCAAATACATACTCTGCACACGAAAAGCAGGGGGAAAGAAAGAACTCACCGAATGCAGAGGCTGGATTCTCTCCCACCTCCCGGAAAGAAAGAGAGAAAGCGCCGGAAAATCTCCCCGGGTTGCGCAGAGAAAGGCCAAAAATTATGAGCTCCAAAAGCCTCCAGCCTTTATTTTTATTTTTTTCCGTTTCTTCTTCTCCTTATCTCCTTTCTATGGCCGCCCTCCCGAGAGCGCCAGCGGAAGCAGCGGCAACAGGACAAACGCGGGATTTTGTAATCTTGCGGGCAGCAAGCAGAGAAAAAGGGATCGCGAGCTCGAAGGCCTCGCCTTCACTGCTGGTATCTCCCTTCGTGAGCACTCCGCTAATCGCACCAGTGGTAATCAGCAGAGGCGAGAGGGCGGAGAAGCTCGCTCGCGCGCCGCTAATGGAGGCCGAACAGTGCTGGCTGATGGGGCTTGGAGCCTTTGGCTGGATCTAGGTAGCTGGGGCGCATTAGAAAAATGATTGTTTTTCGAAAGTTGTATTGAATGCAACAGATTCCGAGGATGGGGAGGGGGGGCTGCCGCAGCATTAAAATTGGATTGACGCGAGAGAGAGGTTCTTCTGCGCCGCTCGCTGCTTCCCCGAGTGGTGCTAGCGACTGTAGGTCCCATCACATTTGGCAGATGGGACAGCGATCTTCTACCAGGATTTCATCGGTCCAAATTTCTACCGTGTTGCTGCATTCCTGGATAGCCACCTGCGAAAATCAGATTACGCTAGAGGGCGCCTCCCGGGGCTCTTCGCGTAGTGTGGCCTCGTGGGTCCATAACGGGTGGACCGCGGGAGCGGAGCAGGCAGGGCCACCGCCGTGTGGTGGTTTCGGTTACGCGCGTATGCGCCCTCTCATGCTAGTCATAGTGGAGTGGAGGTATCATATATTAGTATCATGCACATGATACTACTTCTTCCGTTTCAGTTTACAAGTCTTACATGTATATATGGGTTATCAATTTTATCACCCTAATATAAATTATATAACATAAAAATTATACCGTTTGAAAATAAAACATCTGAAGTTTATATTGGTATATTTTTTGTAATATATGACTTGTATTAGACCGGTCAAATTGACGATCTAAGGGTACGCGCATGCCCTGTAAACTGAGAGAGAGGGAGTAGTATATGATAGTGCATAGTAACATAGAGTAGTATCATCCGGAAGATCATATTTATTGCCATTGATACAAAGGAGTACTATTCCATCCCATAATATAAGACGTTTTTGCAAGCTGTTTTAGCTTGTAAAACGCCCTATATTATGGGACGGAGGGAGTAATATCATTTAACATGTTACGGTATCTACCTATGTTACTATAACCCTCTTTCTTTTTTTAATTCTTTGCCACATCAGCAGGTTTGCTATTTTCGAGCACATGTTACCGACTAAGATACCACCACTATGGACAGCCTCATTGGAAAAAAGAATTTGTGACGTCATAAACATCAGGTTCTTATCAGACCTTTTACATCCATCTGAAAACAATACACATTGAATTATTATTATTAGGGCATACAATTTTACGCCGATTTTGTCATTTTTGGTGTACCGAAAGCAAGTGTCACACTCGATGACACTGGTAGATAAGACCAACAATAAGGAGCTCTTGACAAAACATCGTCAGGAATTTCAGGTAGAGAACAAGCTTCAAATGTTGCGCAGTTTAGTTTCACTGCTCAAGGTGGACACAAAAAATTTGGGACATAATATAAAATATGTCCATGGTCCTTGAGCAGTGAAATTAAACTGAGCACCATCTGAACTCTTGTTCTCTAGCTGAAGCTTCTGATGTTGTTTCACCAAGAGCTCCTCATTGTTGGTCTTGACTACTAGTGTCATCGAGTCTAGCACTCTAGCGTTCAGTACAAAAGAAGTAACAAATCGGTTCTAGATTTTATGCCTCAATTTTAATCCAAAGTATATTGTTTTCATATGGATGTCAAAATATCTCATAAGATCCTGATGTTTACGACACAACGAATCCTTTTTCTCTGTGCTCCTTCTCAATCTTCTACCAGGATTTTGGTAGGAATTTCAACAGTATTGCTGCATCCCTGGTACTACTACTAAAAAACAATACATATAACTTGACTAGTACACTAGTTATGGTTGGATGAATCTTACAAGTGTTTCACAGGAATCAGCTCAATGTCTACCGAGTTGGACTTTTTTATTTATTGTTTTTACTAACAAGGCATTTCTAGTTGAAAGGAAAAGCCATGTTTGAAAGACAAAAAAAAGTTCAGAATCTTGTAGATGTTGAACTGTTTCATCTGAAATTCCTGCAAATATCAATAGTAGTTTAGTGTTCCTTTGAAAAGCCTATACGACTATATGAGGCACAACAATTTTGAAGGTTTTCAAATGCTTGAAATACGAAATATTGCCATATTAGAATATGAACTAGGCCTTGCTAGCTACTCATTGGCTTAGCGGGGCTTCCAATTTTTTCAGTGTTTAACAAATCAAATTGCTTTGTCAAAACATTATGCATTATTCATTGCTTCGTAGAAATCGATAACCAAAATACTACCATGTTGTTTAAAATCTCTAGAAAACTGATAATGTGACCACCAGTTATGACTAGATGATGCTAGTAGAAAGCATGGAGCCAGTTCACTTTTTATGCATAATATGATCCTAGATGTGCCAAAAAATGAAGGGGAGCCTTGGCGCAGTGGTAAAGCTGCTGCCTTGTGACCATGAGGTCATGAGTTCAAGTCCTGGAAACAGCCTCTTACAGAAATGTAGGGAAAAGCTGCGTACTATAGACCCAAAGTGGTCGGACCCTTCCCTGGACCCTGCGCAAGCGGGAGCTACATGCACCAGGTTGCCCTTTTATGTGCCAGAAAATGATTAAAAAAATCATGTAGTTTTCATGCTTAATATGGTATTACTTTGAATCTTACAGGTGTTTCACAGGAAACAGTTCAATGTCTACCAAGCTGGGGGAAAAATCTTGACCATGGCATTTCTAGTCAATAGGAATACGCCATGTGTTGGAAGACAAATTTCCTTCCAGAATCTAGTAGATGTTGAACTGTTTCCTCTGAAATTCCTGTAAAATTCATGAGTAGTTTCGTATTCCTTTGAAAAACCTATACGAGACTTCATAATTTTTTTCAAAGGCTCAAAATATGAAATGCAACCATATTATGAACTAGGCCATGCTACTTACCTGTCGATTGTGTGGGACTTCCATTTTTTAATGTTTAGTAAATCAAAGAAAATTTATCACAACTATATAATTCATGCATTCTTCTTTATGGATGACCAATATATGGCACAACCATAGTGACATGTGATACTTGCCAGTCACTATGGGCCTCATTTGAGACCGAGAGTCATTCTTGGACTTCCATTTCAAAATATAGGCAGTCCCTCTATAATATTGCACAAGGGAGAATAGAGGTGATACCTCCACCTAGATGCTCTCATGCTACCAATTCAAAAAGTTCAAAAAATGATTCAGAAAATTCTGAGAAAATTTGTGAATGTTTACAACACATGTGTCTACAAATGCTAAAAAAAATTAGATCCAAATTGAAAGTACACATAGAGGCAAATTCAACATGAATAGTGTCAATAAAGACAAAACCATGAATAGTGTAAAAACTACACTATTCACATCTCGGTTTGTCTTTTTGTTTCTCAATGTGTATATGGAACTTGGATCTGAATTCTTTAGCGGTCATAGACACATGTATTGTGAACATTCATGTTTTTTAGAGTTTTTTGAATAAATTTTAAATTTTTGAAATTTGTATCATGGGAGCATCAAAGTGGTGGCATCACCTGATATTTTCCCTCCTGCACAACTCACTCTGAAAGGGCCTAAGTGGAACACTGAAGGAGTTTAAGTTTTTAGGAATATTCATATAATATATGGATGTATTAGCAAAAAAAATGTGATACCCTAAACTAGCAGGATGACCCTCGCATTTGCATGGCTAGAATTTTTTTTTCCGTTACATTTGTGTTTCCATGTATGCATTATATTATCTTTGATACATTGTCCATTGTTGTCACAATTTGAGTATTTGTCCAAACATAAGTTTTTTAAGATATAATTTTCCTCGGCATTGGAAATGTTTGTAGTTCAATAAACACCTTGAGGAAATATTGTTGGAATTTGGTGGGAAAAATCCATTTATGTGTGTCACACTAATGCTAATGATCTTCACATGTGGTAGTTGAACACTAAACAAATTGTTTTCCATGAATAGTTTTTATCAATTCGTTCAATAATACTTAAATCTAAACATTGGTGGCATGTATTTAATTCTTTTGTAATCTTCATACATTTGCCTCATGATGATGGTCTTTCTCATTAGCACACCTTTTTATCACACAAGAGAACACAAGTAGAATAATATGTGGGTTCTGTTGTGTGATAAATGTGATAAAAGGGTCTATTGATGAGGCAGATGATCAGATCATCATCATCATCACGAGAAAGATGTATGAAGAGAACATACTACCTCCATTTGGGTTTATTGGTCCCCTTCGCATTTTGTGCCCAACTTTGACCATAGGTTTGACTAACAAATTATGAATTGTATGTCATAAAACTTATATTGTTGGATTCATATTTGAAAGAGGTTTCCAATGATACTATTTTTAGGGTATATCATTTATTTTTTAATAGTTAAATCAATGGTCAAAGTTTGATGCAAACTACAAGGAGGACTAATAAACCAGGACAGAGGTAGTAATATTTAAATACTTGCCATCAATGTTTCGACTTATAGTGTTGTTATAGCAACAACCTTCAACTAAGGTTGCCTCAGTATCATGATTGGAGTTGAGTGTCTGGCGGGTATCGTCGAACACCAAATGTTAATTGGGGCGTGTATGTTGGTCTTTACTCCTATAAAGTATGCTGGAGCACCCCGTCTCCTGGGAGCCATCGCGGGTGTCGAAGCCCTCTGCGCATTCGTTTAGTGCTAGTGCCACAGGCATCTCCTTGGGCTCTTCGCGCCGCCCAATCTGCCCGGATGGCAAGCACTCGGACGGATGGCCTCACGGGTTCATGAGGGTGGACCGCGGGCGCGACCGGTGCCACCATCATGTGGTGGTTTTGGTAACACCCGCGAGCGCCCTATCGTTGGGAAAAAGAATCCGTGGTGTCATAAACACCGGGATTTTATCAGATCTTTTGGCATCCATTTGAAACAATATACATTGGATTCTTATTGGGCCATAAAACTTGACACCAATTTTTGTCAATTTTTTTGTACTGAACACTAGACTGCTAGACTCGATGATACTGGTAGTCAAGACCAACAATGAAGAGTTCGTGGCAAAACAACGTTAGAAGCTTAAACTAGATAACAAGGCTTCAGATGCTGCTCAGTTTAATTTCACTACTCAAGGTGGACACAACTTTTTTTGGACAAAATATAAATATGTTCGATGATCTAGATTTAATTAATCTTTTCAAAATATTTCATTGAAAGTACTTCACTCGGTCTAGTGAGATGTATATCCAATTAGTGTATCTCATTTTGTGTCTCATACAAAGCGTATGTTTTATTACTTGTATTTGATATTTGTATTATCTAGAACCTTGGAAGATTCAAACAAACTTATCAATAATTATGATGTTAACTTGTATTTGATGTTTCTTAAAGTAATACTTGTATTTGATGTTTCTTTAGAAACATCAAATGCAAGTTAAGATCATAATTATTGATAGCTTTCTTTGAATCTTGCAAGGTTCTAGATAACACACACATCAAATAAAGGTAACAAAACATACAGTTTGTATGAGACAAAAAAATGAGATACACTAATTTGATATATACCTCACTGGACCAAACGAAGTATTTTCAATGGAGTATTTTAAAAAGATCAATTCAATGAAGATCAAAGACATAATTTATATTATGTCTCAAAAAATTGTGTCCACCTTGAGTAGTGAAACTAAATTGAGCACCATCAGAAGCCTTGCTCTCTAGTTGAAGCTTCCGGCGTTGTTTTGCCAAGAACTCCTCATTGTTGGTCTTGACGACCAGTGTCATCGAGTCTAGCACTCTTGCGTTCAATACAAAAAAAGTGACAAAACCAATGTCTGATTTTATGCCCCAAAATTATTCAGCACATATTGTTTTTAGATGGATGTCAAAAGATCTGATAAGATCCCAGTGTTTACCACGCCACAGATTTTTTTCCCGTGTGGTGTGTGTCGCTCGCACCAGCCGACCAATTATGTGCGCACGGCTCGGCGAGGAGGCAATCCATGCCGTCAGTTTCAAGCTGGCCTCCTACAACTGGCTCCATGGGGCTCTCTGTGTCGTCCGATCTGCCCGGACAGCGCGCACTCGGGCGGCTTGTCTCAAGGGTCCGTGATGGGTGGACTGCACGCGGTCGGGCCACCATTGTGTGGTGATTTCGGTCATGCCCTTGTGCGCCACCCTGCGTGGTGCCCCGCATGCGAGGGGGAGGCCGGCTCACCCTGTTAGCATCCGCCGGTGATAACGCATGCAAAGAGTTGTTTCAGACATGCGAGCCGGGTAGGCACCTGTGCTCATGCCCGATTGTAAGGCATGCACGACATCTCGCGATAGCCTTGTTCGGTTGATGGGCATCACGAGGTAGATCGCTGCTGGGTACGCTGCCTAGAAGCCCCGCTGGTCTTTCGTTCTCATGCATCGGCTACGCTCGTTTGCTGGGTCACCCGTCGGGTGTGCCTGCACGGTCGGGCATGTGATGCATACGCCTATGGGCGTGTTTGGCAGCCATAGCAGCCGGGGCTGGCTTAGCTTAGCCTAGCTCAAGAGAGCCTGGCTGAGGAAATGCAGGCCGAAAACTAACATCCGCATATTGTTTGGTTGCCTGCATCTAGTCCTCTCGCATTAGGGGTGTAATTTTGGCATAGTGTTTGGTTGCCTGCATTTGCTCAGCGCAAGCAACTACACGGTGTTTGGTTGTATATGCGGGATATGATTAATAGTTAACACTTACACTTAACACACATTGTGCCTCACAATCGCAGTGGAGGGTGACCACGGCGCCGCGTCTGACACGACGTGCACGGAGTCTCGAGCGAGCGTTCTTGTCGGTGCCACGGCAAACTAGTTGCTAGCATCGCCACTACAGATGAAGTTCATGCAGAGGGGCACTGAGGCACAGGAACGGGGAGAGAAATGTAGTGCGTGTCAGACCATGGTGACTGCGGTGGATGTGGTCGTGGCTCCGTGCCCCATAAGACGAGCATGGAGTCATGCGCGAGCGACCCCGTCGGCGGTGCGGGCGAACTAGCTGCTAGCCTTGTCGGTGCAGAGAAATTCCGCATGAAGATAGTGTACAGAGGAGGAGAAATGTAGCGCAAGCTCCATAACACAATTCCAGCCGCGCAAGTTCCAGAACCACGAAATCCAATCTAGAGCCCTATTCCTGCACCTTACCGGAGTGGAAGACGATCATGGAGGGGTTCATCATCCTCATTGGTGCTCCTTCGATGATGCGTGAGTAGTTCACCACAGACCAACGGGTCCGTAGGTAGTAGCTAGATGGGTTTCTCTCTTTTTGATTCTCAATACAATGTTCTCCTCGATGTTCTTGGAGATCTATTTCATGTAATGACTTTTTGCGGTGTGTTTACTGGGATCCAATGAATTGTGAGTTTATGATCAGACCTATCCATGAATATTATTTGATTCTTCTTTGATCTCTTATATGCATGATTATTATAGCCTCGTATTTCTTCTTCGAAACTTAAGTTTGGTTTGGCCAACTAGATTGATTTTTCTTGCCATGGAAAGAGGTGCTTTGTGATGGGTTCGATCTTGCGGTGTCCTCACCCAATGACAGAAGGGGTAGCGAGGCACACATGTATCATGCTATTAAGGATAAAAATACGGGGTCTATTCCTACATGAATAGATCTTGTCTACATCATGTCATTGTTTTTATTGCATTACTCCGTTTCTCCATGAACTTAATACACTAGATGCATGCTGGATAGCGGTTGATGTGTGGGTAATAGTAGTAGATGCAGCCAGGAGTCGGTCTACTAATCTTGGCCATGATGCCTATATACATGATCATTGCCTTGGATATCGTCATAATTATTTGCTTTTCTATCAATTGCCCAACAGTAATTTGTTTACCCACCATATACTATTTTCTTGAGAGAAGCCACGCTAGTGAAATCTATGGCCACCGGGTCTATTTTCTATCATATTGTTTTCAGATCTATTATTCCAAAAAAACAAAATACCTTGTTGCACTTTTTATTTATTTGTTTTGTGTTTTTACAAGATATATTTATCCAATCTCATACAATTTTATCTATCTTTTTACCGTGGAGGAATTGATAACCCCTCTTACGTGTTGGGTTGCAAGTATTTGTTCTTTGTGTGCAGGTACCGTTTACATAGTGTTTCTTGGTTCTCCGACTAGATTGATAACCTTGGTTTCATAACTGAGGGAAATACTTACCGTTGATGTGCTGCATCAGCATTTCCTCTTCAACGGAAAAACCAAAGAAGATACAAGCAATCAGGGAACACAACCACAAGATAATATCCCACCACAAGACTACAAGCTTAAAGGATCTCAATACCATGTTCTCCCCCTCTCTTGTGGAGATCTATTCGATGTAACTCTTTTTGCGGTGTGTTTGTCGAGATCCGATGAATTGTGGGTTTATGATCAAGTTTATCTATGAGAAATATTTGAATCTTCTCTGAATTCTTTTATGTATGATTGAGTTATCTTTGCAAGTCTCTTCGAATTATCAGTTTGGTTTGGCCTACTAGATTGATCTTTCTTGCCATGGGAGAAGTGCTTAGCTTTGGGTTCAATCTTGCGGTGTCCTTACCCAGTGACAATAGGGGTTGCAAGGCACGTATTGTATTGTTGCCATCGAGGATAAAAAGATGGGGTTTATATCATATTGCATGAGTTTATCCCTCTACATCATGTCATCTTTCTTAATGCGTTACTCTGTTCTTATGAACTTAATACTCCAGATGCATGCTGGATAGCGGTCGATGTGTGGAGTAATAGTAGTAGATGCAGGCAGGAGTCGGTCTACTTGTCACGGACGTGATGCCTATATACATGATCATGCCTAGATAATCTCATAATTATTCGCTTTTCTATCAATTGCTCGACAATAATTTGTTCACCCACCGTAATACTTATGCTATCTTGAGAGAAGCCTCTAGTAAAACCTATGGCCCCCGGGTCTATCTTTTATCATATAAGCTTTCAATCTACTTTTATTTGCATCTTTACTTTTTGCATCTATATTATAAAATACCAAAAATATATTTATCTTATCATACTATCTCTATCAGATCTCACTTTCGCAAGTGGCCGTGAAGGGATTGGCAACCCCTTTATTGTGTTGGTTGCGAGTTCTTTGTTTGTTTGTGTAGGTGCGTGAGACTTTTGAGGAGCCTCCTACTGGATTGATACCTTGGTTCTCAAAAACTGAGGGAAATACTTACGCTACTATTGTTGCATCACCCTTTCCTCTTCAAGGAAAACCAACGCAAGCTCAAGACGTAGCAAGAAGGATTTCTGGCGCCGTTGCCGGGGAGGTCTTCGCTCAAGTCAAGACATACCAAGTACCCATCAAAAACTCATCTCCCTCGCATTTACATTATTTTCCATTTGCCTCTCGTTTTCCTCTCCCCCACTTCACTCTTGCCGTTTTATTCGCCCTCTCTTTCCCAATCTTCTCCTCTCTTTTTCGCTTGCCTTTTTCTGTTTGCTTGTGTGTTGGATTACTTGTTGCCATGGAGCAAGATAATACCAAATTATGTGATTTCTCCAATACCAATAATAATTATTTCCTTAGTACTTCGATTGCTCCTCTGAATGATGTTGAGTCTTGTGAAATCAATACTGCTTTGCTAAATCTTATTATGAAAGATCAATTCGCCGGCCTTCCTAGTGAAGATGTCGCTACCCATCTAAACAACTTTGTTGATTTGTGTGATATGCAAAAGAAGAAAGCTACGGATAATTGTATTGTTAAATTGAAGGTATTTTCGTTTTCACTTAGAGATCGTGCTAAAGTCTGGTTTTCGTCTTTGCCTAAAAATAGTATTGATTCTTGGGATAAGTGCAAAGATGCTTTTATCTCTAAATATTTTCCTCCCGCTAAGATTATCACTCTTAGGAATGATATTATGAATTTTAAACAACTTGATCATGAGCATGTTTCCCAATCTTGGGAAAGAATGAAATTGATGATTCACAATTGCCCTACTCATGGTTTGAATTTATGGATGGTCATACAATTTTTTTATGCCGGTTTGAACTTTGCTTCTACAAATCTTTTAGATTCGGCCGCGGGAGGCACGTTTATGGAAATCACGTTAGGATATGCTACAAAACTTCTTGATAATATTATGGCTAATTATTCTCAATGGCACACCGAAAAATCTTCTAGTAAAAAGTGCATGCTATAGAAGAAATCAACGTTTTGAGTGGAAAGATGGATGAACTTATGAAATATCTGCTACTAAGAGTGCTCCTTTTGATCCCAATGATATACCTTTGTCTACTTTGATTGAGAATAATAATGAATCTATGGATGTGAATTTTGTTGGTAGGAATAGTTTTGGAAACAATGCTTATAGAGGAAACTTTAATCCTAGACCGTTTCCTACTAATTCCTCTAATAATTAGGGAAATTCCTACAATAATTCTTATGATAATTTTAATAAGATGCCCTCTGATTTTGAGAATAGTGTGAAAGAATTTATGATTTCTCAAAAGAATTTTAATGCCTTGCTTGAAGAAAAATTGCTCAAAGTTGATGATTTGGCTAGGAATGTTGATAGACTTTCGCTTGATGTCGATTCTCTTAAACTTAGATCTACTCCTCCTAAGCATGATATCAATGAGTCTCTCAAAGCAATGAGAATTTCCATTGATGAGTGCAAGGAAAGAACCGCTAGATTGTGTGCTAAGAAAGATTGCTTTGTAAAGGCGTGTTCTTCTAGTTTCAATGAAAATAATGATGAAGATCTTAAAGTTATTGATGTGTATCCTATTAGATCTTTGTTTTGCAATATGAATCTTGATAATAATGGGACTAGAGATGAGTCAACTTTAGTTAGAAGGCGTCCCAATAATTCGGAGTTTTTAGATCTTGATGCTAAATTTGGTAAAAGTGAGATTGGAGAGGTCATGACTTTAAATAGCATTGAACCCACTATCTCGGATTTCAAGGAATTTTATTATGATAATTGTTCTTTAGAAGGTTGTATTTTCTTGTTGCAATCCGTTGTTAATTCTCCTCATGCTTATAGTCAAAATAAAGCTTTTACCAAACATATCGTTGATGCCTTGATGCAATCTTATGATGAAAAACTTAATTTGGAAGTTTCTATACCTAGAAAACTTAATGATGAGTGGGAACCTACTATAAAGATTAAAATTAAAGATCATGAGTGTTTTGCTTTGTGTGATTTGGGTGCTAGTGTTTCCACGATTCCGAAAACTTTATGTGATATTCTACGTTTCCATGATCTTGATGATTGCTCTTTAAATTTGCACCTTGCGGATTCCACCATTAAAAAGCCAATGGGAAGGATCAATGATGTTCTCATTGTTGCAAATAGAAATTTGTTGCCCGTAGATTTTTATCGTTCTTGATATAGATTGCAAATCTTTCTTGCCCTATTATTCTTGGTAGATCTTTCCTTAAAACGATTGGCGCGATTATTGATAGGAAGGAAAGGAATATTATATTCCAATTTCCATTAAGGAAGGGCATGGAGCACTTTCCAAGAAAGAAAATTAAATTACCTTATGAATCTATCATGCGAGCTACTTATGAATTGAGTGCCAAAGATGGCACTACTTAGATCTATTTTCGCTTTTATGCCTAGCTAGGGGCGTTAAACGATAGCGCTAGTTGGGAGGCAACCCAATTTTATTTGGGCAGAGTTTCGGCCGGTCGCACCGCAACCGCCCGATGCCATGTGCGCACAGCCGTTCGATTGGATCCAAGCAAAAAAAAAACGAATCACCCCCTGCTCTCATTCTTCTTCCTCGGACAGTCCTGTTCGGGGCAGCGCGGCGCCGCGCCTCCTGTCCCCTCCGGTGGTCGTCGGTCCCCACCCTCGCCGGTCTTCCTCGTCGCCGCCGGATCCCGCCCTCGCCGACCGTCCTTGTCGTCGGTCCTCGCTGTCGCCGGCCGTCCTCGTCGCCGGTCCCCATGCAACAACTCCACCTGCGTTGCAGCTCTTGACGGCGGTGGTTGTAGCTCGGCCGCCGCCCCTCGCCATTGATGCTCGCTGCAGGAAATTATGTCGATGGCGGCCGTCAGTCAATCAACGCCATTTTGAATGGATGTAGCAAAAAACTTCACCCATAGTAGCAAATAAAAACTACGGTTGCAGCAAAAATCAAACACCGTCGCCGTCTTCGCAAGGTCGCAACTCTGCCTTACATGGATGTAGCAAAAACTTCAGCGGTAGTAGCAAAAATCTACTACGGTTGCAGCGAAAATCATCATTGTCGTCGTCGCGAGGTCGCAGCTCCGCCTGGTGGATGTAGCAAAAAGCTTAGCCGGTAGTAGCAAAATCCAACTACGGTTGCAGCTTCCCCTTGTTATGAAGTGCCATTGAAGCTTTCTGTGTCTATGGTTGAAGCTTTTTTCAATAGCTGTTGAAGCTTTTCTAGGTGACAGTTGCAACACTTGTATACACGGATGTATCCGGCCATGGTGGTAAGCAGCCATGGCGGCCGGCGAGGGAGCACCTGACCGTCGTCGATGGAGCCTGTGGTGGCCTAGTCGCAGCCCGATAGGAGAGGGGGAGGGGATGTGCGCGCGTGAAGGATGTAGGTAGAGGATGGATCTGGCCATGGCAGCAGGCAGCCATGGCGGGTGCGCGAGGGAGCGCTTGGCCGCCAGCGATGGAGCTCGTGGTGGCCCCCATGGCAGCCCGGGGAGGGGGAGGGGATGCGGGATGAGGGCTGAAGGTAGGGGATGGAGGCGGGGCATGCGGGAACCACTACGTATCGTGCGTTGGGCCAGCGTGGCGAGCGAACCGGCCGAAAGTTCGGCCGGTGCACCGCGCCCAAACGTTTCCCATTTTATTTGTGTTTTTTGTTTTTGTTTCTGTTTAGTAATAAATTTTTCATCTACCTTCTGCTTAGATGTGTTTTTATGTTTTATTTAGTGTTTGTGCCAAGTAGAACCTATAGAATAATCTACGATGATAGTTAATTTGATTCTGTTGAAAAACAGAAACTTTGCGCGCACGAAATTAGTTTTTTTAAATCACAGAAACGTGATTTGGCGTTGATTATTTTTTATTAAGATCAATAGATAAATTGTTCAGGACTTCCTATTTTGGTAGGATTTTTAGAGTTCTATAAGTTTGCGTTAGTTACAGATTGCTACAGACTATTCTGTTTTTGACAGATTCTGTTTTTCGTGTGTTGTTTGCTTATTTTGATGCATCTATGGCTAGTATTAAGTGGTATGAACCATAGAGAACTTGAAATACAGTAGGTTTAACACCAATATAAATAAAGAATGAGTTAATTACAGTACCTTATGTGGTGGTTTTGCTTTCTTTCACTAACGGAGCTTATGAGATTTCCTGATGAGTTTTGTGTTGTGAAGTTTTCAAGTTTTGGGTAAAGATTTAATGGACTATGGAATAAGGAGTGGAAAAAGCCTAAGCTTGGGGATGCCCATGGCACCCCAAGATATTCAATAATAGCCAAAAGCCTAATCTTGGGGATGCCCCCAGAAGGCATCCCCTCTTTCGTCTTCGTTCATTGGTAACTTTACTTGGAGCTATATTTTTATTCGCCACATGATATGTGTTTTGCTTGAAGCGTCATGTATGATATTAGTTTTTGATTTTTAGTTTACCACAATCATCGTTGCTGTACACACCTTTTGGTAGAAGCCCACTTGATTGGAATTTATTAGAATACTCTATGTGCTTCACTTATATCTTTTGAGCTAGATAGTTTTTGCTTTAGTGCTTCACTTATATCTTTTAGAGCACGGCGGTGGCTTAATTTTGTAGAAATTGCTAGTCTCTCATGCTTCACTTATATTATTTTGAGAGTCTCTTAGAACATCATGGTATTTTCTATGGTTATAAAATTGGTCCTAGAATGGTAGGCATCCAAGTTGGGTATAATAAAAACTATCATAGGAAGTGATTTGGATGCTATGATCAATTTGATACTTTATAATTGTTTTGAGATATGGAGGTAGTGATATTAAAGTCATGCTAGTTGGGTGATTATGAATTTAAAGAATGCGTGTGTTGAAGTTATTAAGTCCCGTAGCATGCACGTATGGTTAAAGTTGTGTAACAAATTTGAAACATGAAGTGTCCTTGGATTGTGCATCCTTATGAGTGGCGGTCGGGGACGAGCGATGGTCTTTTCCTACCAATCTATCACTCTAGGAGCATGCGCGTAGTGCTTGGTTTTTGATGACTTCTAAATTTTTGCAATAAGTATATGTGTTCTTTTGACTAATGTTGAGTCCATGGATTATACGCACTTTTACCTTTCCATCATTGCTAGCCTCTTCGGTACCGTGCATTGCCCTTTCTCACCTTGAGAGTTGGTGCAAACTTCGCCGGTGCATCCAAACCCCGTGATATGATATGCTCCATCACACATAAAACTCCTTATATCTTCCTCAAAACAGCCACCATACCTACCTATTATGGCATTTCCATAGCCATTCTGAGATATATTGCCATGCAACTTTCCATCGTTCCATTTATCATCATGACACGCATTACTTTTGTCATATTGCCATTGCATGATCATGCAGTTGACATCGTATTTGTGGCAAAGCCACCATGCATAATTTTTCATACATGTCACTCTTGATTCATTGTACCATCCCGGTACACCGCCGGAGGCATTCATATAGAGTCATATCTTGTTCTAGTTTTGAGTTGTAATTCATGTGTTATAAATCAATAAAAGTGTGATGATCATCATTATTAGAGCATTGTCCCCAAAAAGAAAAAAAGAAAAAAAGGGAAAGGCAAAAAAAGGCCCAAAAAAAGAAAAAAGAAAAAAAGAAAAAAGGGGGCAATGTTACTATCTCTTTTTCCACACTTGTGCTTCAAAGTAGCAACATGCCCTTCATATAGCGAGTCTCATATATTGTGCTTCAAAGTAGCACCATGTTCTTCATATAGAGAGTCTCATATGTTGTCACTTTCATATACTAGTGGGAATTTTTCATTATAGAACTTGGCTTGTATATTCCTACGTTGGGCTTCCTCAAAATGCCCTAGGTCTTCGTGAGCAAGCAAGTTGGATGCACACCCAATAGTTTTCTTTTGTTGAGTTTTCATTCACTTATAGCTCCAGTGCATCTGTTGCATGGCAATCCCTACTCCTCATGTTGACATCAATTGATGGACATCTCCATAGCCCGTTGATTATCCTCGTCAACGTGAGACTTTCTCCTTTTTTTTGTCTTCTCCACACAATCCCCATCATCATATTCTATTCCACCCATAGTGCTATATCCATGGCTCACGCTCATGTATTGCGTGAAGGTTGAAAAAGTTTGAGATTATTTAAGTACGAAACAATGGCTTGGCTTGTCATCGGGGGCGTAGAATTTGGGAGCATTTTTGTGTGATGAAAATGAAGCATAGCCTAACTATATGATTTTGTAGGGATGAACTTTCTTTAGCCATGTTATTTTGAGAAGACATGATTGCTTTGATTAGTATGCTTGAAGTATTACTATTTCTTGTGTCAATATGAACTTTTATTTTGAATCATTTGTATCTGAACATTCATGCCACAATAAAGAAAATTACATTGAGAATTATACTAGGTAGCATTCCACATCAAAAATTCTGTTTTTATCATTTTCCTACTCGAGGACGAGCAGGAATTAAGCTTGGGGATGCTTGATACGTCTCCAATGTATCTATAATTTTTGATTGTTCCATGCTATTATATTACCCCTTTTGGATGTTTATGGGCTTTATTTTACACATTTATACCATTTTTGGGACTAACCTACTAACCGGAGGCCCAACCCTTATTGCTATTTTTTGCCTATTTCAGTATTTTGAAGAAAAGGAATATCAAACGGAGTCCAAACAGAATGAAACCTTCGGGAGCGTGATTTTCAGAACGAACGTGATCCAGAGGACTTGGAGTGCAAGTCAAGAAGCGATCGAGGCGGCCACGAGGGTGGAGGGCGCACCCACCCCTACAGGACACGCCCCTATCTCGTGGGCCCCTCGGGCGGCCACCGACCTACTTCTTCCTCCTATATATACCCATGTACCCCGAAAACATCCAGGGAGCCAACGAAGAACAATTTCCACCGCCGTAACCTTCTGTATCTGTGAGATCCCATCTTGGAGCCTTCGCCGGCGCTCCACCGGAGGGGGAATCGACCACGGAGGGCTTCTACATCAACACCATAACCCTTTCGATGAGTTGTGAGTAGTTTACGACAGACCTTCGGGTCCATAGTTATTAGCTAGATGGCTTCTTCTCTCTTTTTGGATCTCAATACCATGTTCTCCCCCTCTCTTGTGGAGATCTATTCGATGTAACTCTTTTTGCGGTGTGTTTGTCGAGATCCGATGAATTGTGGGTTTATGATCAAGTTTATCTATGAGAAATATTTGAATCTTCTCTGAATTCTTTTATGTATGATTGAGTTATCTTTGCAAGTCTCTTCGAATTATCAGTTTGGTTTGGCCTACTAGATTGATCTTTCTTGCCATGGGAGAAGTGCTTAGCTTTGGGTTCAATCTTGCGGTGTCCTTACCCAGTGACAATAGGGGTTGCAAGGCACGTATTGTATTGTTGCCATCGAGGATAAAAAGATGGGGTTTATATCATATTGGATGAGTTTATCCCTCTACATCATGTCATCTTTCTTAATGTGTTACTCTGTTCTTATGAACTTAATACTCTAGATGCATGCTGGATAGCGGTCGATGTGTGGAGTAATAGTAGTAGATGCATGCAGGAGTCGGTCTACTTGTCACGAACATGATGCCTATATACATGATCATGCCTAGATAATCTCATAATTATTCGCTTTTCTTTCAATTGCTCGACAGTAATTTGTTCACCCACTGTAATACTTATGCTATCTGGAGAGAAGCCACTAGTGAAACCTATGGCCCCCGAGTCTATCTTTTATCATATAAGCTTCCAATCTACTTTTATTTGCATCTTTACTTTTCCAATCTATATTATAAAATACCAAAAATATATTTATCTTATCATACTATCTCTATCAGATCTCACTTTCGCAAGTGGCCGTGAAGGGATTGACAACCCCTTTATTGCGTTGGTTGCGAGTTCTTTGTTTGTTTGTGTAGGTGCGTGGGACTTTTGAGGAGCCTCCTACTAGATTGATACCTTGGTTCTCAAAAACTGAAGGAAATACTTACGCTACTATTGCTGCATCACCCTTTCCTCTTCAAGGAAAACCAACGCAAGGTCAAGACGTAGCACTTTCCCCCTCTGATTCAATGCACGAGGATAATGCCTAGTTTCTTGCCACGTTTGAGATTTATCCTTCCACCAAAATAATCATTAAGAGTAGATTAAAAGAAAAAAAAATCTAGGGTTAGGTTTCCGCCGATTCATCCTGGACCTACCGAAATGGAATTTACGATCCCATCGATTGGCTCTGGCCATTGCACAAGTACAACTCGGTGCTAGCGAAGTGTTAATGTTCCGGAATTCATTAACTGGTATTTGCTCGGTTGGTTTAGCAGTAGCGATTAATCGGTGAATCAGCCTATTAACTAGATTAATCAGTTGATTGAATAGGAACTTGCCAATATATATCTAGACTTTTTTGTGTATTATACCATACTCTCACTCTCCCAGCTATGTAGAATACCAAAACATGCTTTCATACACATATGAAAAGTATAGAGAGGAGTTAAAATTATTAGTCCCAGCGGGATCGGGCTGGAAGGGGTTACCTGCCAAAAATTTGGGTTTGTTTGCCCACCCATTAATGGGCGAGCAGGGATTAATCGGCATGACAGCTGATTAATCGGTCTAACTGGCCAATTAATCAGCCTCACAAGTTAACGCAATGAATAGGTGTTATTCGATTCGACCATGATATGAGTAGCGATTAACTGGCCTATTAACTGATTAATTGGGTGAATTCCTGAACAGTCTATTGATCGATGAGACTGAAAGTAAAATCTTAGTGAAACCCTAGTAACTCGGAGCCACCGAATCACAACTCGATTTGACAGTACTTGTGTATTTAGGCTCTCTTGCTGCTTTTGTTTCACCAAGATGATCATATCGGTAGCTCCGAAATGCCTCCTGTGGAAACTAAAACTAAAGTTTGGATTCAAATTTTTGAAAAACTATCTGCTTTCTGTGATGCTCATCTACTCTTCCCATACCTATATACTCACAGGGTCAACTTTGCAAGATGTTTAGTGCCAGTGACTGTCAGAATTAGTCAGAGCAAGAGGTTAATCTCAGTGAAGGCTCAAGTCCTATTGACAATTATGATGAGGGCAGCAGGAGCACACCAAGCAACTTGCCAAAGGCTGCCACCAAACCAAGGAAGAAGAAAACCTTAGACAGCGAGGATGATGATTTTGTTGCAGATGAGGCCACTTCCAAGAGGAAGATGTTCAATGTGTGCACCATATGTATAATTAATCCCATCCAAAATCCAGCGTTCATATGTTGTGCTATCTCTATCAGATTATCAACAAAGTTTATGACATGCTTCAAGTCCTTCTAGTGAAATTTGGTACGCATAGTAACATACAAATCATTCACTATGCATCCAACATATCTTGCTTAAAAGGTGGAAATGTATTATTTATTCCAAACATGGCAGAAGAATATATAGTGTGCATAATTTGGTTAATAGAATTTGTTAATGACTAAGAATGGAGTTAGAAAATGAAATCACAATTGGTTGCTTAAATAGTGATCAATTAGTCAGAACAAATACCCCGATTTTGCTAAGTAATATGACAGCATGGAGAAAGTAGAAAGGACACTAACCTCGACCAGACTTTGATCGACTGATGACATTGGAGAACTAAACATCCATGTTAATTAGACCAGGCTGTGGTGCACACACTAGAATTTATTACCAGCTTTCAATTCATAGCACTTAGACATTTTTCTCCAAAGGTCCGCAGTAAAATAGGAGTGACCATCTTTATCAAGTTTTACGCTAACCGTCATTGTATGTCCATGTTGCGTTGTCAATATGACATCCTGTGAGTCATCAACAAAGTAAAGCCCAAGATTTCCTTCTACTCCTGTTCTTGCAAAGCAAGGATGTACTGCTTGAAATGAAAATTAAGATCGTAAATTAGATATATTGAAATAACAAAGCAAGATGCAAATGTGGGAGTAACTGATAGAACAAAGCAATATATAGATGAAAGCAAAGTACAAAAATATATAATTAAAAATAGATAATGTAACAAAGATTTGATGCAAATATATAGATAATGTAGCAACAGACGGTGTATGTTCACAAATTTAGGCCATGCCAACCATGGTAGGTTGAGATTGAACATACCGAGTGCTCCCTGAAGTCATCCGGAATGGTGAGATAGAACTTCATTTCCGACTGGCCGCGACCACACTCGCCCGATTTGTGCTTGCATTGTGGACACATGAATGAACACCCACGAATCAGCTAGAACAAAAATGATTCCACGGCGATTTCCACCGGTTGATTAATAGCTACGAACGGACTGCGATAAGAGATGAGTGAATGTTTCGCTAAGTTGATTACCTTCTCCATGAGAAAAATCTCTTGCCCAACCCCGCAGAAAACCCCAGTCGACCAGAGTCTAGAATGTCGATGCAGATAGGCGGCGGAAAGCGGTAGGGGCGAAATCCCGTGTCGCTTGGAGCCCGATCTCCGCCCGCCGACAACAGCGTCGTCGAGCTTAGGGTGGCCGCCGCGATAGAAGTTTATGAGGTGTAGAGTTGCAGAGGAGTCCGTGGCAAGTGGGTGGGGACGAAGGGGGAGAGGGTTTTCTTTTTTACTTTTGCATGTGTGAGCGAACACACATGGTTCACAGAGGCGACGGAGATGAATCGTGTGCGATAGTAAATCACCGAGATTGAAAGGGAATCCAAATTTCCTTTGTCCTTTGTCCATGAGTTATTTTCTACGATGAACATAAACCCTGCTAATCACCGTGTTCAGATTTGGCACTTTTCCGGGTTCATTTACAATATTTAGGGGATTATGTGCATTTTCTAGGCATTAATGCACATAATTCAAATTTAAATAATCGATGCTTGAAAAGGTGCATGAGAACGGTCTGGAAAACCATGGTCGTGCTATTTAGTAAATTCTCATGCCTTTTACAAGGAATGGGCATATATTTGAAGGAAATGTGTTTACTGGGTACTATACAAAAATGAAATACATGCTTGGAAAACATGACCCCTGGCGTGGTGCCATGGTATGGCCTCACCATGCCCTGGTAAAAAAATGAGAATGTTTGTCTTATGTCGTCATGCACGCCATTCATAAATCAAACCATCACCGAGGAAAATTCATGATTTCGAGGGGAATCAGCAAGATTGAAGGGGTCGGGAATCCAAATGTCCTTCCTAGCTTTTCATTCAGTTTTTTCTACAATCAACATACCCCCTCGAATGCAACGTGCTCAAATTTGTCATTTTTCAAGGCTCATTTACTATATTAGGGGATTGTGTGCATTTTCTAGGCATTAATCCACATAATTCAAATTCAAACAATCGGTGCATGAAAAGGTGCACACGAACAGTCTGGAAAAACCATACTCGTGGTATTTAGTAAATTCTCAAGCCTTTTACAGGGAATGGGCAGAGATTTCAAGGGAATGCGTGGCAATAGTCAACCAAAACGCGTCATTTACTGGGTTAGCAACTATAGAAAAATGAAATATGTGCTTGAAAAACATGACGCCTGGCATGGTGCCATCATGGTATGGCCTCACCATGCCCTGGTTAAAAGCTGAGAAAGTTTGATTACTGTCGTCATGCACGCCCTTCATAAATCGAACCATCACCGAGGAAGTTCCATGCTTTCAAGAGGGAAATCACCAAGATTGAAGGGGCATCCAAATTTCCATCCTAGTTTGTCATTTAGTTTTTTCCAACAATCAACATACTGCCTCAGATGCAACATGTTCAAATTTGACATTTTTCCGGGCTCATTTAGCATATTTAGGGGATTATTTGCACTTTCTAGGCATTAATGAACACAATTCAAATTCGAACAATCGGTGCATGAAAAGGTGCACAAGAACGGTCTAGAAAACCATGCTCGTGCTATTTAGTACATTCTCATGCCTTTTACAAGGAATGGGCAGATATTTCAAGGAAATGTGTGGCAATAGTCAACCATAAACGCGTCGTTTACTGCGTTAACAACTATACAAAAATGAAATACATGCTTGGAAAACATGACGCCTGGCGTGGTGCCATGGTATGGCCTCACCGTGCCCTGGTAAAAATTTGAGAATGTTTTCCTTATGTCGTCATGCACGCCTTCCATAAATCGAACCATCACTGAGGAAGTTTCATGGTTTCAAGGGGGGAATCACCAAGATTGAAGGGGGGTTCCAAATTTCCTATGTCCTTTGTCCATGAGTTTTTTTACTATGATGAACATACACCCTGCAAATCACCGCGTTCAAATTTGACACTTTTTCGTGTTCATTTACCATATTTAGGGGATTATGTGCATTTTCTAGGCATTAATGCACATAATTCAAGTTCAAACAATTGGTGCATGAAAGGGTGTACAAGAACGGCCTAGAAAATGATGCTCGTGCCATTTAGTAAATTCTCATGCCTTTTACAAGGAATGGACAGATATTTCGATGAAATGTGTGGCAATAGTCAACCACAAACGTTTGTTTATTGGGTTTTCAACTATAGAAAAATAAAATAAATGCTTGAAAAACATGATGCCTGGCATGGTGCCATGGTATGACCTCACCATCCCCTGTTAAAAATTTGAGAAGGTTTGTCTTATGTCATCATGCATGCCCTTCATAAATCGAACCATCGTCGGGGAAGTTCCATGCTTTCGAGAGGGAAATCACCAAGATTAAAGGGGAATCCAATTTTTCTTTGTTCTTTGCCTGGAGTTTTTTTTCTACGAAGAACATACACCCTGCAATCACCATGTTCAAATTTGGCATTTTTCCGGGCTCATTTACCATATTTAGGGGATTATGTGCATTTTCTAGGCATTTGGCGCATCTAAATCCAATCCAGCTACAACTGCGCGGATGTGATGTGAGGGACGTGGATTGTCGTTTGATCGTGGCGCATCCTACGGTGCACATGGGCGATCCACGCTGGGGTTCCGCCCAATCATAAAGCTACACACAATAGCATCAGGGCACACTGTTTCCGAAAGCGACAGAGATGAACCGTGTGTGATAATGAATGAGCTAAATTGTAAGGGAAGCCAAATTTCCTTTGTCGTTTGTCGTTGAGCTCTTAAAAATCACTGCATTGTACAGCTGCCCGGCCCCTCCGTCCGAGAGCTCTCTCCAAGCATCGTTCATGGCACCGTGGTGCACAATAACTGGTAGGGAAGCGATGGCATCCCGCCGTGCTGCATTCCTCGCCGCCCGTGACCGCACACATGGGAAGGAAGCAATGGCATCTCGCGGCGCCTAGTTCATCGCCGCCGGTGGCCACACAGTTACGTGGGCGGACTTTGACGCTGCCATGGCCGAATGGGCGGTGGATCTAGAGGCGGCCAAAGCCGCATAGGAGGATCAGAGAAGGCAAAAAGTAGTCAAGAAAAGAGAGTCCCGCCGCCGCAAGAAAGAAGAGGCCGCACGCGGTGGTGAGGAGAGCTTGCCGGAGATCGAAGCTCGGTGGGCTGCCGCCTACAAGGCCAGGAAGGAGAACGTCGGCGTCTGGCCAGCATGCGCCGATGGCAGCATGCGAGAAGTAGTTTAAATTTGTAGTATTAGAGCAAATTACCTGTAGTACTTTAAGTTTGTAGTATTAACGTACAATGTCGGCAAGAGCATCCTTTGAGGGCTTTGAGCATTGATTAGCATGTGTGCCCGTGTGCGTTTTTTTGCGTTAATTATTATAAGATCACAAAACACACGGTTTCTATGTCATACCTGATGTCTACTACACAACCTTATTCTTGTAGACGTTGTTGGGCCCCCAAGTGCAGAGGTTTGTAGGACAGTAGCAAATTTCCCTCAAGTGGATGGCCTAAGGTTTATCAATCCGTGGGAGGCGTAGGATGAAGATGGTCTCTCTCAAACAACCCTACAACCAAATAACAAAGAGTCTCTTGTGTCCCCAACACACCAAATACAATTGTAAATTGTATAGGTGCACTAGTTCGGCGAAGAGATGGTGATACAAGTGCAATATGGATGGTAGATATAGGTTTTTGTAATCTGAAAATATAAAAACAGCAAGGCAACTAATGATAAAAGTGAGCGTAAACGGTATTGCAATGGTAGGAAACAAGGCCTAGGGTTCATACTTTCACTAGTGCAAGTTCTCTCAACAATAGTAACATAATTGGATCATATAACTATCCCTCAACATGCAACAAAGAGTCACTGCAAAGTCACCAATAGCGGAGAACAAACGAAGAGATTATGGTAGGGTACAAAACCACCTCAAAGTTATCCTTTCTGATCGATCTATTCAAGAGTCCGTAGTAAAATAACACAAAGCTATTCTTTCTGTTTGATCTATCATAGAGTTCATACTAGAATAACACCTTAAGACACAAATCAACCAAAACCCTAATGTCACCTAGATACTCCAATGCCACCTCAAGTATCCGTGGGCATGATTATATGATATGCATCACACAATCTCAGATTCATCTATTCAACCAACACAAAGTACTTCAAAGAGTGCCCCAAAGTTTCTACCGGAGAGTCAAGACGAAAACGTGTGCCAACCCCTATGCATAAGTTCATTGAATCCGCAAGTTGATCACCAAAACATACATCAAGTAGATCACGTGAATATCCCATTGTCACCACAGATAAGCATGGCAAGACATACATCAAGTGTTCTCAAATCCTTAAAGACTCAATCCGATAAGATAACTTCAAAGGGAAAACTCAATCCATTACAAGAGAGTAGAGGGGGAGAAACATCATAAGATCCAACTATAGTAGCAAAGCTCGCGATACATCAAGATCATGTGACGTCAAGAACACGAGAGAGAGAGAGAGATCAAACACATAGCTACTAGTATATACCCTCAGCCCCGAGGGTGAACTACTCCCTCCTCGTCATGGAGAGCACCGGGATGATGAAGATGGCCACCGATGAGGGATCCCCCTCCGGCAGGGTGCTGAAATGGGCTCCCGAGAGGTTTTTGGTGGCTAGAGAGGCTTGCGGCGGCGGAACTCCCGATCTATTGTGCTCTCCGATGTTTTTAGGGTATATGGAGATATATAGGCGAAAGAAATTGGTCAGGGGAGCCACGAGGGGCCCACGAGGGTGGGGGGCGTGCCCAGGGGAGGTGGGCGCGCCTCCCTGCCTCGTGGCCACCTTGAAGCTTCCCTTACGTGCACTCCAAGTCCCCTGGATTGCTTCCGTTCCAAAAATAACTTTCCCGAAGGTTTCATTCTGTTTGGACTCCGTTTGATATTCCTTTTGTTCGAAACACTTAAATAGGCAAGAAAACAGCAATATGGACTGGGCCTCCGGTTAATAGGTTAGTCCCAAAAATAATATAAAAGTGCTTAGTAAAGCCCATAAACATCCAAAACAGATAATATAATAGCATGAATGCTTCATAAATTATAGATACGTTGGAGACGTATCAGCATCCCCGATCTTAATTCCTGCTCGTCCTCGAGTAGGTAAATGATAAAAGAAAGAATTTATGAAGTGTGAATGCTAGAAGGTGCACAAGTTTGATCAATGATAATTTCAATCACCTTTTCTAGCATGATTATATGTCATAACAGTAGTTCATCTCATAAAACTTCTCAAGATCAAGTAACAAGCTATTCACATGTTAAAGCATAGACCATAAACTTTCTTGAAAACTAGCAAACTTCATTGTCAGTCATCAAACAATTACAGTTCATCTTATTTTCAGGAAGGGTCTATGTCAGAGCTTTGATTTAGCAAACTCCACATACTCAACTATCATATAGTCTTCCATGATTGCTACCACTCAAAGCATATTCTTAGAACAAATAGCATCCATCGAACACAGAGAAAGATAGGGGCTTAGTGTGTCGCCTCCCAACTCACTTATCATATAGATAATTGTCAGCAATAATAATTCATGATCAAATATATTTGCATGGCCATATATGCTTAGATCTTTCCCCAACACACGATGCTTGCCAACTAAAGAGTAGGTAGGAATGAGAAGGAATACTACTGACTCTTGCATAAAAGTAAAAGATAGGCCCTTCGCAGACGGAAGCATGGATTTGCAGAGGTGCCGGAGCTCAATTTTGAAATAGAGATGAAAATAATTTTGAGAGGTATGCTTTCATTGTCAACATAACAACCAAGAGTTCCCAATATCTTCCATACTAGATACATTATAGGCGGTTCCCAAACAGAAAGGTAAATATTTTACTCTCCCTCCACCAAGAATCACACTCCACGGCTTGTCCGAAACAATGGGTGCCGTCCAACTATCAACAATACTGGGGAAGTTTTGTCCAACTATCAACAACGGGTGCCGTCCAACTACATGAGCGATTCGGGCATACAAAACATATTATTATTTGAAGGTTTAGAGTTTGGCACATGCAAATTTACTTGGAATGGCAGGTAAATACCGCATATAGGTAGGTATGGTGTACACTCATGGAAGAAACTTGGTTCAAGGAATTTGGATGCACAAGCAGTATTCCCGCTTAGTACAGATATTTTGGCTAGCAAAGGATTCTAAAAAGCAAGCACCACATGTTGTAGGATCTATAACAATATAACTTCTATACAAATACACCCAAGCATAACTCATTACGTTGTCTTCCTTGTCCAACTTCAACTAATTTGCTCAGGTTTGAAAATAATTAACGGGGCTCACAATCATAGAAGATGTCTAAGATAGTATATTTATATGTGAAATTTCTCTTTCTTAAATATTCTTTCATGAATTGTTCAAGTGACCAATACAATGCTTGCTAACCTTCAATAAATTTTCTACCTCTACTTCTTAGATGTGAAGTCATTACTCCCAACGGGGTAAGCATGAAAAATATATAATTTTAGATTTATGACATTCAACTCATTCAACCATTTACTCATAGGATATAAGTGAAGCACACGAGTAAATGACAAACTACTCCAAAAAGATATAAGTGAAGATCAATGAATAGTTAAATAATTATGTAACTATGTGAAGACTCTCTCTCATTTAAGAATTTCAGATCTTGGTATTTTATTCAAACAGCAAGCAAAACAAAATAAAACAACATGACGCTCCAAACAAAACACACAGCATGTGGTGAATACAAATATAGCTCCAAGTAAAGTTACCGATGAACGAAGACGAAAGAGGGGATGCCATCCGGGGCATCCCCAAGCTTAGGATCTTGGTTGTCCTTGAATATCACCTTGTGGTGCCTTGGGCATCCCCAAGCTTAGGCTCTTGCCAGTCCTTATGCCATAGTCCATCGAATCTTTACCCAAAACTTGAAAACTTCACAACACAAAACTCAACAGAAAACTCGTAAGCTCCGTTAGTATAAGAAAATAAACCACCACTTAGGTACTGTTGTGAACTCATTGTAAATTCATATTGGTGTAATATCTACTGTATTCCAACTTCTCTATGGTTCATACCCTCCGATACTACTCATAGATTCATCAAAATAAGCAAACATCACATAGAAAACAGAATCTGTCAAAAACAGAACAGTCTATAGTAATCTGTATCAAATGTATACTTCTGGAACTCCAAAAATCCTAACAAATTAGGAAAACCTGATACATTTGTGTACCGATCCAGAGCAAAAAGAATCAGATCAAAATCACGTTTCTGTGAATTATCAAAACTAATTTACTGGTGAAAAAGTTTCTGATTTTCAGCAGGATCAACACAACTATCACCGTAAGCTATCCTAAAGGTCTTACTTGGCACTTTATTGAAAAAAGCTATAAAACATGATTAATACAGTAGCATAATCATGTGGGCACTCAAAAACAGTAAAGGTAAATATTGGGTTGTCTCCCAACAAGCGCTTTTCTTTAATGCCTTTCTAGCTAGTCATGATGATTTCAATGATGCTCACATAAAAGATAAGAATTGAAACATAAAGAGAGAATGATGAAGAATATTACTAACACATTTAAGTCTAACCCACTTCCTATGCATAGGGATTTTGTGAGCAAACAACTTATTGGAACAATAATCAACTAGCATAGGAAGGCAAAACAAGCATAGCTTTAAGATTTTCAACACAAAGAGAGGAAACTTGATATTATTGCAATTCCTACAGGCATATGTTCCTCCCTCATAATAATTTTCAGTAGCATCATGAATGAATTCAACAATATAACCAGGACCTAAAGCATTCTTTTCATGATCTACTTGCATAGAAAATTTACTACTCTCCACATAAGCAAAATTCTTCTTATTCGGAATAGTGGGAGTATCATAAGAGACTCGAATACTAAAAATTGTTTCCACATTAAAAGAGTAATGTGCAGAAATAGGGTAATCATAATCATGAAAAGTTTTATAAATATAATCATCACTACTTTTTATATCATAATTTTCATCACAATAATCATCATAAGTAGCAATTTTGTTCTCATCATAATCGATTGAAACCTCTTTCCAAGATAGTGGAATCATCACTAAATAAAGTCATGACCTCTCCAAATCCACTTTCATATTTATCACAATAAGATTCAACATCCTCCAAAATAGTGGGATCATTACTTCCTAAAGTTGACACTCTTCCAAACCCACTTTCATCAATATAATCATCATAGGTAAGAGGCATGCTATCATCATAACAACTTTGCATATCAAAACTTGGGAGGCTAAAAATGTCATCTTCATTAAACGTAGCATCCCCAAGCTTGGGACAAACATTAACTTCAGCAAATATATTCTCAAATATTCCATCCTCATCAAACATAGCTTCCCCAAGCTTGGGCCCTTTCATATCATAAGCATAATCACTCTCATCATTAATAGTATGGATAGCACCAATAGTATAGCAATTATCATCATCATAATGAGTATTAGGAGCAACATCATTTGGGAGAAATACCTTTCTACCTTTGCTGCTCCATCTTTTCTTTTTCTTCTTAACATTATGTGTGGGTTCAACCTTCTTCTATAAGCTCCTTATTGATGAGATTGGTTGAATAGAAAGCTCCTCCTCGTTACCTGATTCATCATAAGAAATAATAGGAGGATATTGGGAAGTCTCTTCCCTTTCATTAGTGTTCTCTTCATCTTCTATTTTCTTTTTTTCTTTATGTAATTGGCAATATAAGGATTTTCAATGCAATTCACCACACAATACATATAAATCTTCTCTAGATCAATATCAAGAAATCTATCAAGATTAAATTTTGGAATACCCTCAGTTATACGTTTCATTTCTTCATACCCCAAAAGAAGACTAAGCTCTTTATGATGCTCAAGGGTAATCAAGTTATCACAATTTTTGGACACCATTCGATCATGAAACAATTTGCATTGGAGATTTAAATGACCATGTTCATTGCAAAGTTCCCAAGGATGGCAAAAAATATTGAATTTTTCAGCACAAACATCAAGCCTTTCTTGCAACAATTTAGTTTCTAAATGCTTATGCCTCTTGCAATATCTATCTTCCCTATTTGGTGTGTACTTGCAAACCCAATGCACTCCACAAAAATTGACATGCTTATAGGAGACATTTTCATCATAACTAGTGCAATCATCATTAGTACTATGGATATTCAAAGAGTTCATACTAACAACATTGCAATCATGCTCATCATTCAAAGATTTAGTACCAAACATTTTATAGACTTCTTCTTCTAGCACTTGAGCACAATTTTCCTTTTCATCATACTTACGAAAGATATTAAAAAGATGAAGCGTATGAGACAAGCTCAATTCCATTTTTTTGTAGTTTTCTTTTATAGAATAAACTATTGATTAAACAAGAAACAAAAAGATTCGATTGCAAGATCTAAAGATATACCTTCAAGCACTCACCTCCCCGGCAACGGCGCCAGAAAAGAGCCTGATGTCTACTACACAACCTTCTTCTTGTAGACGTTGTTGGGCCTCCAAGTGCAGAGGTTTGTAGGACAGTAGCAAATTTCCATCAAGTGGATGACCTAAGGTTTATCAATCCGTGGGAGGCGTAGGATGAAGATGGTCTCTCTCAAACAACCCTGCAACCAAATAACAAAGAGTCTCTTGTGTCCCCAACACACCAAATACAATTGTAAATTGTATAGGTGCACTAGTTCGGCGAAGAGATGGTGATACAAGTGCAATATGGATGGTAGATATAGGTTTTTGTAATCTGAAAATATAAAAACAGCAAGGTAACTAATGATAAAAGTGAGCGTAAATGGTATTGCAATGGTAGGAAACAAGGCCTAGGGTTCATACTTTCACTAGTGCAAGTTCTCTCAACAATAATGACATAATTGGATCATATAACTATCCCTCAACATGCAACAAAGAGTCACTCCAAAGTCACTAATAGCGGAGAACAAACGAAGAGATTATGGTAGGGTACAAAACCACCTCAAAGTTATCCTTTCTGATCGATCTATTCAAGAGTCCGTAGTAAAATAACACAAAGCTATTCTTTCCATTCGATCCATCATAGAGTTCGTACTAGAATAACACCTTAAGACACAAATCAACCAAAACCCTAATGTCACCTAGATATTTCAATGTCACCTCAAGTATCCGTGGGCATGATTATACAATATAGATCACACAATCTCAGATTCATCTATTCAACCAACACAAAGTACTTCAAAGAGTGCCCCAAAGTTTCTACCGGCGAGTCAAGACGAAAACGTGTGCCAACCCCTATGCATAAGTTCATTGAACCCGCAAGTTGATCACCAAAACATACATCAAGTAGATCACGTGAATATCCCATTGTCACCACGGATAAGCACAGCAAGACATAGATCAAGTGTTCTCAAATCCTTAAAGACTCAATCCAATAAGATAACTTCAAAGGGAAAACTCAATCCATTACAAGAGAGTAGAGGGGGAGAAACATCATAATATCCAACTATAGTAGCAAAGCTCGCGATATATCAAGATCGTGCACAGTCAAGAACACAAGAGAGAGAGAGATCAAACACATAGCTACTGGTACATACCCTCAGCTCCGAGGGTGAACTTCTCCCTCCTCGTCACGGAGAGTGCTGGGATGATGAAGATGGCCACCGGTGAGGGATCCCCCTCCGGCAGGGTGCCGGAACGGGCTCCCAAGAGGTTTTTGGTGGCTACAGAGGCTTGCGGCGGCGGAACTCCCGATCTATTGTGCTCTCCGATGTTTTTAGGGTATATGGAGATATATAGGATAAATAAGTCGGCCAGGGGAGCCACGAGGGGCCCACGAGGGTGGGGGCGCACCCAGGGGAGGTGGGTGCACCTCCCTGCCTCGTGGCCACCTTGAAGCTTCCCTTACGTGCACTCCAAGTACCCTGGATTGGTTCCGTTCCAAAAATAACTTTCCCGAAGATTTCATTTTGTTTGGACTCCGTTTGATATTCCTTTTCTTCAAAACACTAAAATAGGCAAGAAAACAGCAACATGGGCTGGGCCTCCGGTTAATAGGTTAGTCCCAAAAGTAATATAGAAGTGCTTAGTAAAGCCCATAAACATCCAAAACAGATAATATAATAGCATGAATGCTTCATAAATTATAGATACGTTGGAGACATATCAGTACCCGTGTGTGTTCTTTTGCGTTAATGATCCATAAGTCAGTTACCTATGTGATGGTTCCTAATAAACCAGGCGTACCATTGACCGAAAAATTGACTACACGTGTACATTTTATTTGGAGACGGGTTCTGCCAATTTTCTATTTTCTCGCACATGAGTATTTTATGCGCTTCATCTGTGTTGTGTGTTTCCCCCGCCCAAGCTTCAAGTTTCGCAGCAAAATTTCATTAGGCGCGCGATTTCAGAATTTATTCCTCCAACCACATCCCCACCCATCAAATTTCCTCGGTACCTCCCACCCCCACCTCCCCCCACGCCCCCAACAGGCAGCTCAAACCACCACCGCCGCAACCACAACTTCAACCACATCTATGTTCTGCTTGGATCCAGTCAGGTAACCCACCGATCTCTATCATGGCCCTGGCCTGATTGCTTAAATGGCGCCTGCGAAACATCCTCATTCCTCCAAATCCCCACTGCCAGTACCTCCAGAGCATTACCGAGCAAGCCCAACCACATATCACGTGGAGCTCGAGGAGCTGATGGCGGTCCATGGCGTGATGGCCGCTGTGCGTGTTGACCCGAAGGAACACCTCGCCTCTACTACCGCCGACATGGTGCAGGATCTGGCCTAGAAGAAGTGCCCCGACGACTACCCCCAGGACTTAACAGGTATGATCTGACTAGCTAAATCTTACCAATACCACTTGTAATGGATATGTTTTGTACGGTTGATGTATTAAGCATGTTCGTGCCTTGTTTATTTCAGTACTGAACACTGTGTGATGTTCTAGTATTAATTGTCCAGTTCAATTTCACCAATACTAGTAACAAACTTACAATACATGACTCAAGATATCACTAGAGATGCTGCCCATTTGCTATTTTCGGTGGATGCTAACCCTGTTGTAGTTTACATACCTGTCCATGTACTTACGCAGGGTCATAACGGCCGATGCTGTTGTTTGCCGTCGAGGTTAGCTACATCCCATGTCTTACATTATTTCACATCATTTGTGTAATTGCAGTTTAATTTCTACCATTTACTGGTTGCCTGTAGGTACACATGTCAGTGGCACTGATCCACGCTTCGACCCAGAGGAACTACTTGCCTCCGCCGCCACTGGCTTTGGGTGGGCTCTGGCCAAGATGAAGTGCCCCAACAACTACCTCTCAGGACTTACCAAGTATGTACTCACCAGTTCAATCTTACCAATACCAGTTGCAATTAATGGCTATATTTTGTACGATCGATGTATTAAGCATGTTCTAGTAAACATGCCCAACACGTTTTAGCTACTTTCCCTATCCTTTTATAGACAACTGGGCCATTATCTGCTCTGGCAGCACCTGCTTTGTGATGTTTAACTCTGCCAATTGCATTTTTATCAGTACCAGTTTCAATGGCTATTAAGCCTGTTGCAATTAACAGTTGAATCCATTTTTAAATAGCTGTATTTCAATGGCTACAAACTTACAAAACATGACTTAGGATGCTGTTAATCCTGTTGCAATTAACACTTGTATCCATTTTTTTAATCTGTCCCTTTTCTACCATGCTACTCTCCGCAATGAAGATATTACTAGAGATGCTGCCCATTTGCTATTTTTGGTGGATGCTAACCCTGCTGTACTTAACATGCCTATCCATGTACTTACGCAGGGCCATAACGGGCGATGCTGTTGTTTGTCGTCGAGGTTAGCTGCATCCCATGTCTTACAGTATTTTACATCATTTTTGCAATTGCAGTTTGGCTTCTAACATTGACTTGCTTCTTGTAGGTACACATGTCGAGGGAACTGATCCACGCTTCGACCCAAAGGAAGAGCTCGCCTCCGCTGCCGCTTACTTTGGGCGGGCTCTAGCCAAGATGAAGTGCCCCAGCAACTAGCTCTCAGGACTTACCAAGTATGAACTCACCAGTTCAATCTTACCAATACCAGTTGCAATTAATGACTATGTTTTGTACGATCGATGTCTTCAACATCTTGTAATAAACATGCCTAACACGTTTTAGCTATTTTCCCTACCTTTTTATAGACAACTGAGCCATTATCTGCTCTAGCAGCACCTGCCTTGTGATGTTTAACTCTGCCGATTGCATTTTTATCAGTACCGGTTTCAATATCCATTAAGCCTGTTGCAATTAACATTTGTATTTCAATGGCTACAAACATACAAAACATGAATTAGGATGTTGTTAAGCCTGTTGCAATTAGCAGTTGTATCCATTTTTTAATCCGTCCTTTTGCTACCGTGCTACTCTTTCGCAATGAAGATATCACTACAGATGCTGCCGTTTTATTACTATTTGCTATTTTTGGTGGATGTTAACCCTGTTGTAGTTAACATTGGCTTTCCATGTACTTACACATGGCTACAATGGGCGATGCTGTTGTTTGCCGTCGAGGTTAGCTGCATCCCATGTCTTATACACCATCTATTTCTAAATTTACGTATTTTTAGAGATTCCAATATAGACTACATAAGGAGCAAATTGAGTGAATCTAGATTCTAATCTAAACTATATCTATAATTCTATATACATCCGTATGTAGTTCATATTGAAATCTCTAAAAATACTTGTACTTAGGAATGTAGGTAGTTGTATTTTATATCATTTGTGCAATCTCAGTTTCACTTCTAACATTTACTGGTTGCTTGTAGGTACATATATGAGCATTACTGATCCACGCTTCAATCCCTTTTGCGTATGAGGCAATGAGATATTCATGAACAAGCGTCTAGTGAGGAAACTAAGAAATATTGTTAGGCGAAAGAAACGGGTGATGGGAATTAAGCTCTTTATTTACACTTTGTCCAAGACAACAGTGAATTTTAGGATGGTAAGTAATGTGTGGCGTTTTCCCCTGCCCACAACAAGTTACTCTATTAGACCTCATGATCTGATATTTTTCTCTTTTCAGTGGTTTCCGAAGCTATTTACTGATGATTACCTTGCAAACTACATGACCGGAGTGGAGGCAACTAAGGTTAAAGTATATAATTCATGCTACCATGATAATGCTCTAGAAGTCTTCTTGAAGGCGGTGAAGGATGGACGGGCGATCGTCACAAGGGGTTAGACCAAAGTTGTTCGTGCCTATTGCATGCAGGAAGGCACATTATGGGCATTCCGCTTCTTCAACACCATCAGCAGTCAAAATGATTTACACTTGTCTCTTCACCTTTACCGCCTATAGATATTGTGGTTCATCACAGTTCATTGACGTCTAATCCTGTAATTACTGAACATATTGTACTGACAATTTTATTTATGGATTCGTTGTTGAACCATTATGCTGAGAATTTGAATTGCACATTTCATATTTCAAAATTTCAATTCGAATAATAAATTACAGCCAAAAAAATGTATAGTAGCGAATAAAATAATGTGTAGACGGTTCAAAAGAAAACAACGTGTGCGATGAAAAAAGAAAACAAATAGTTCTTTGACGTGAAACGTTTGCGATGCCCGACGGTCGCACACACGGTTTCGTCTCATATGCATGTGTGATTCATGGTAACACGACAAACTTTTCAAACGAGTGTGCATGTGTGATAGGAATACCAATCACACACAGTTATGAAAATGTACACATTGTCGTTAGTAGAGGCATCACACACATTTTACATTCTTGAACCGTGTGTGATAACGTACCTATCACAAACATATCGGATGATTAAATGTTGATGTCCACCTTTTTCACACAACTATAGCGGCGTAATCATTTCGGATGTCTCTCTGATCAGAAACGTAACGTCGAGATGTAACGTGTGGGACTGGGCCGACTTCTCATACGTTTATTGTATGGCGAACGTCAGTAGCCGCTCGCCCATCCCCGACGGTTTCTGGGTCATGTGGGAAGGACCCCCCTATCGCCCACACTCACTTAGCGTCGGTTTCAAATGCCGTCGTGGAAAAGGGTTAAAAACCGTTTGTATAGCACTTTACGATACCAGTGGGGTGAGAGTGCGTATAATCCGTGGACTCAACATTAGTCATAAAGAACTCACATACTTATTGTAAAATTCTATTAGTCATTGAAACAAAGTAATACACGCATGCTCCAAGGGGGATAGATTGGTAGGTAAATACCATCGCTCGTCCCCGACCGCCACTCATAAGGAAGACGATAAATAAATAAATCATGCTCCGACTTCATAACATAACGGTTCACCATACGTCCATGCTACAGGAACCACAGACTTTAACACAAGTATTTTTATCAATCCACAATTACTCACTAGCATCACTCTAATATCACCATGTTTATATCTCAAAGCAATCATAAGGAATCAAACTTCTCATAGTATTCAATGCTCTTTATATGTAAATTTTTATTATATCCCTCTTGGATGCCCATCATATTAGGACTAAATTCATAACCTATGCAAATTACCATGCTGTTTAGAAAGACTCTCAAAATAATATAAGTGAAGCTTGAGAGTTCAACAATTTCTACAAAATAAAGCCACTGCCATGCTCTAAAAATATATAAGTGAAGCACTAGAGCAAAATTGCCTAGCTCAAAAGATATAAGTGAAGCACACAGAGTATTCTAATAAATCACGATTCATGCGTGTCCCTCCCAAAAAGTGTGTACAACAAGGATGATTGTGGCAAACTAAAAATCAAATACTCATATCATACAAGTCGCTCCAAGCAAAACACATATCATGTGGTGAATAAAAATATAGCCTCATGTAAATTTACCGATAGACGAAGACGAAAGAGGGGATGCCATCCGGGGCATCCCCAAGCTTAGATGCTTGGATGTCCTTGAATATTACCTTAGGTTGCCTTGGGAATCCCCAAGCTTAGGCTCTTGCCACTCCTTATTCTATAGTCCATCAAATCTTTACCCAAAACTTGAAAACTTCACAACACAAAACTCAGCAGAAAACTCATGAGATCCGTTAGTATAAGAAAATCAATCAGCACTTCTTGGTACTATTGTGAACTCATTCTTTATTTATATTGGTGTAATATCTATTGTATTCCAACTTCTCCATGGTTCATACCCCCGATACTACCCATAGTTTCATTGAAATAAGCAAACAACACAAAGAAAACAAAATCTATCAAAAACAGAACAGTCCGTAGAAATCTGGAAACTTGGAATACTTCTATAACTCCAAAAATTCCGAAAAATTAGGATAACCTGGGTAATTTGTATATAAACCTTGTGTAAAAAATTCAGATCAAAAGCACTCTTTTGTGATTTTCGAAAATTATTTCACTGAGCACAAACGTTTCTGTTTTTTAGCAAGATCAAATTAAAATATCACCGTAAGCCATCCCAAAGGTCTTACTTGGCTCAAACACTAATTAAAAAACCAAAACATATCTAACCAGAGGCTAGATGATAAATTTATTGAAAAACTGAACAAAAAACAAAAAAATAGGAAAATAAAATTGGGTTGTCTCCCAACAAGCGCTATTGTTTAACGCCCTTAGCTAGGCATAAAACATAGATCTAGGTATTGTCATATTTGGCATTAAATCCATAAGAAGCCCTCATAATAGATTCATAAGGCAACTTAATTTTCTTTCTTGGAAAGTGTTCCATGCCCTTCCTTAACGGAAATTCAAATCTAATGTTTCCTTCTTTTATATCAATAATTGCACCAATCATTCTGAGGAAAGTTCTACCAAGAATAATAGGGCAAATAGTATTGCAATCTATATCAAGCACAATGAAATCTACGAGCACATAATTCCTATTTGCAACAATAAAACATCATTAATTCTTCGCATAGGTTTCTTAATAGTGGAATCCGCGAGATACAAATTTAAAGAACAATCATCAAATTCATGAAAACCTAGCACATCACATAAAGTTTTTGGAATCATGGAAATGCTAGCACCCAAATCACACAAAGCATGACACTCATAATCTTTAATTTTAATCTTAGTAGTAGGTTCCCATTCATTATAAAGCTTTCTAGGGATAGAAACTTCCAACTCAAGTTTTTCTTCAAAAGATTTCATCATAGCATCGACGATATGTTTAGTAAAAGCTTTATTTTGGTTATAAGCATGAGGAGAATTCAACATGGATTGCAACAAGGAAATACAATCTATCAAAGAACAATTATCACAATTAAAATCCTTGAAATTCAAAAGAGTGGGTTCATCGCTACTTAAAGTTTTGACCTCTTCAATCCCACTTTTATCAAATTTTGCATCAAATCTATAAACTCTGAATCAATGGGACGCCTTTTAACTAAAGTTGACTCATCTCTAGTCCCATATTTATCAAGATTTATAATAGAAAACAAAGGTTCAATATGAGTCACTTCAATCACTTTAAGATCTTCATCATTATTTTCACGAAAACTAGAAGAACACGCTTTTACAAACCAATCTCGCTTAGCATGCATCCTAGCGGTTCTTTCTTTGCACTCATCAACAGAAGTTTTAATAGCTTTCAGAGATTCATTAATATCATGCTTGGTTGGAATAGATCTAATTTTTAAAGAATCAATCTGAAGAGAAATTCTATCCATGTTCCTAGCCAAATCATCAATCTTAAGCAATTTTATTACATTTTCCAAACACAATGAAGGTAGAAAACTGGAGGAGAATGCAGTTTAACATGGTCTGTTGGTTGCTGATAGTAGGGGTTCCATTTTATCACTGTAATACTGAAGAAATAGCCACTGCGATAGCCAAATTTGGTAGAATCATCAATTGGGAGCAGGAAGATGCTTTAAGGGGCAAGATTCTTGTCAAGGCCAGAGTTACAGATCTGATAGAAATCCCAAAGAGCATTAGATGGTCTGAAGGAGAGAATTTTGAGGAAGGATCTCTTACAAGTTCAGTTGAGGTGTTGTTGGAAGAAATGCAGGGGGTGGGCCTGCTGATGAAGATCCTTCCACTACAAAAAAGACACATCCGTGACATTTTGGGCCGAACAATTTTTTTTTCTGTCATACATATGACACTTCTATGACGATAATTGTGACAAAACCCGGTATCATCATAGATGTGGTGGGCTCCTACTTCTATGACAAAAAATCATGACAGAAAATGGGCTTTTCATCCTGGGCGGGCCGGAGACGCAGCTGCATGACATTCTTTGGGCCGTCCATGACGGAAAAAACCGTGGTAGAAGCGAGGGTGAGAAAAATTTAGGGGAGTTCCTGATTACGGTGGGAGGTCGGGGGCCGAGCGATGCGCGTTTCTCTCGTACACGTACGCGCATGTGTGCGAGGCGTTGGCTCTAACTGAACCCGAGCGAGGCGTTGGGCTCTATCTGAACCCGAGTGACTGCACTGCAGGCTACGCATTACTGAACCCGAGCGATCGATCGATGGCTGTTAACTGAACCCGATCAAGCGAGTCCTTCGCTACTGCTGCTAACTGAAGCCGATCGATTGGATGAACAGTGAGCGTTGCGGGGGGGGGGGGGGTGGATGAATAGTGAGCGGTGGTGTTGTCTCTGGATGAACAGGACCCGTGGTGTGGAGGGCTGGATGAACAGTAGACGGTGAAGGGGTGCCCGTGGAGGGGTGGTTGAATAGGACCCCGTGGTGTGGTGGAGGGCTGGATGAACAGTAGACGGTGGAGGGGTGCCCATGGAGGGGTGGTTGAACAGTAGCCGGTGGAGTAGCGCGCGGTGGAGGCTGGATGAACAGGAGCCCATGGAGGCTGGAGGAGGTCGACAGTAGCCCGTGGAGGCTGGAGGAGGTCGACGGTGGAGATGAACAGTATCCCGTGGAGTCCCGTTTTGTGGTACACCACACCCCTCCCGATGAACAAGACCCCCGTTTCGACCGTAGCGCTCCAACACAAGTCCGTTTCGTCCATTTTGCGGTACGCCACACCCCTCCCAATCAACAGGACCCCTATTTCGACCGTAGGAGGTCCGTTTCCTCCGTTTTGCGGTACGTCAGACCCCTCCCGATCAACAGGACCCCGTTCCGAACGCAGGAGGTCCGTTTCCTCCGTTGTGCGGTACGCTAGGCCTCGTTTCTATTACCTGTTCCGTCCAAGCCCTCCCGATGAACACGACCACACATTCCGTTCCGACCCAGCTGGTTCGCTCCCACGCGTTCTGTTGCCTCCCGATGAACACGACGCATTCTGTTGCCTCCCCATGAACACGACGCATTCAGTTGCCTCCCCATGAACACGACGCATTCCGTTGCCTCCCCATGAACACAATCCCTCGCCGTACGTATGCGTGAGTAGGCGTTCGAGACCCCGCCCATATGTACACATACGTGGCCGTATTTTCTTTCTTGCACCCTGGCCGCTGTACGTACGTGTATATGCTACGTGCGCGCCTCTACTACGACACATGCGCGCCTCTACATCCACCAGTATATATGTACGTACACTTCACGACCAGAATGACAACGCTACGTACGCTTCGACCAGGTGGGTACCGACTGTCAGGCACTTACTTGACTGCGAAGATGTAGCTGGTGGGTCCCAGCAGTCAGGGGGCGGATCGTTTTTTCTGCCCGGACGCACTTCCTTGCGTGTGAAGATGTAGCTGGTGGGTCCCAGCAGTCAGGGGGAAACGTTTTTTTGTGAAATACGATGGCCCATCCTGTGGGTCCCCACTGTTAAGTGGAGGAATAATTATTTTGCACGTAATAAGGAGGCACTTCCTTGCTCCGGCCGTGGACCCAGCTGTCAGCCTCTCCACGTACAGTCCACGTCCGATGTAAGCCGTTCCTTGACCATGTTGACCACGCCGCGCCGAGAGCACCAGGGCGGTGGATGACGGCGAGGCCTAGCAAGGGGAAGACGCGGAGCCGGGGAAGACGCGACAGTGGATGCCCACGTGTAGAGGAGTAGGAGGGTTCACTGGTTCGCTGCGGTGTGAGGCTGCCATCGCCGCAGAATAACAGGGGGTGTGGGTGAGTAGAGGGATGGCCTGGCCAGCGGTGGGAGTAGTAGGGGGCGGTGAGGCCTCCGCCGCATTGCAGCCGGCCACGGGAGGCAGGAGCACGAGGCACGACCGGCGCTGGTTTGGGCGGCTGGAGCAAGAAGACCACAGGTTGAAGAAGCACTACGGCCGTTGGATGGACATCGTACGGTCACTGGAGCTAGAATCGTGCATATTGACTAAGTTGACAAAGCCCTCCGTCCCTATCAACTTAGTAGGCCCACAAGTCAACCTGCCACTATACTGGGTCCCAGCTAACAGGGGGAGTATTCATTATTTTTGTGCGTAATAAGGAGGCACTTCCTTGGGTGCGAAGATATAGCTGGTGGGTCCGAGCTGTCAGCGGTGGTAACATTTTTTTCACAAAATACAGAGGCCCTTTTGGTGGGTCCCCGATGTCAGGTGTAGAAATCATTATTTTGCGCGTAATAAGGAGGCATTTCCTTGCGTGCGTCCGTAGACCCAGCTGTCAGCCTCTCCACGTACAGTCCACTTCAGATGCATATCAGTTGTTGACCACGTTGACCAGGCCACGCCGAGAGCACCAGGGCGGTGGACGACGGCGAGGCCTAGGATGGGAACGACACGGAGGCAGGGAAGACTCGACAGTTGTTTCCCACGCGGAGGGGAGTATGACTGTACGTGGGTTTACTGGTTTGTCTGCCCTCGCCAGAGAATAACAACAGGTGTGGGTGAGTAGAGGGATGGCTGGGCCAGCGATGGGAGTACGGTGGGGCGGTGAGGCCTGCGCGGCAGCACAGCTGGCCGCGGGGAGGAGGGAGCAGGCAGTCCCGCCTGCGCTTGTTTGAGCGGCTGAAGCAGGAAGAGCAGAGATTGAAGAAGCACGACGGCCGTTGGATGGACATCATACGGTCACTGGAGCTAGAATCGTTCATATTGACTAAATTGACAAAGCCCTCCATCCCCGTCAACTTAGTAGGCCCACAAGTCAGCCTCCCACCATGGTAGGTCCTAGCTAGCAGGGGGAGTATTCATTTTTCTGTGCGTAATAAGGAGGCACTTCCGGTGGGTCCGAGCTGACAGCGGGGGGAACATTTTTTTCGTGAAATACAGTGGTCCGTCCGATGGGTCCCAGCAGTCAGGGGAAAACGTTTTTTTCACGAAATACGGTGGCCCGTTCGGTGGGTCCCAGCAGTCAGGGGGAAACGTTTTTTCCGCGAAATACTGGTGGCCCGTCCGGTGGGTCCCTGCTGTCAGGTGGAGGAATAATTATTTTGCGTGTAATAAGGAGGCACTTCCTTGCGGCTGTCGTGGACCCAGCTGTCAGCCTCTCCACGTACAGTACTCTTCTGATGGAAGTCGGTCATTGACCACATTGAGCACGCCGCACCGAGAGCACCATGGCCGTGGATGACGGTGAGGCCTAGGAAGGGGACAACGCGGAGCCGAGGAAGACGTGGCAGTGGATGCCCACGCATAGAGGAGTACGAGGGTTCATTGGTTCGCTGCGGTGTGAGGCTTCCGTCACCGCAAAATAACAGGGGGTGTGGGTGAGTAGAGGGATGGCCTGGCCAGCGGTGGGAGTATTAGGGGGCGGTGAGGCCTCCGCCGCATCGCAGCCGGCCACAGGAGGCAGGAGCACGAGGCACGACCGGCGCTGGTTTGGGCGGCTGGAGCAAGAAGACCACAGGTTGAAGAAGCACTACGGCCGTTGGATGGACATCGTACAGTCACTGGAGCTAGAATCATGCATATTGACTAAGTTGACAAAGCCCTCCGTCCCCGTCAACTTAGTAGGCCCACAAGTCAGCCTGCCACTATACTGGGTCCCAGCTAATAGGGGGGTATTCATTTTTTTGTGCGTAATAAGGAGGCACTTCCTTGCGTGCGAAGATATAGCTGGTGGGTCCGAGATGTCAGCGGTGGTAACATTTTTTTCATGAAATACAGAGGCCCTTTCGGTGGGTCCCTGATGTCAGGTAGAGGAATCATTATTTTGCGCGTAATAAGGAGGCATTTCCTTGCGTGCGGCCATGGACCTAGCTGTCAGCCTCTCCACGTACATTCCACTTCAAATGCATGTCGGTTGTTGACCACGTTGACCAGGTCGCGCTGAGAGCACCAGGGTGGTGGACGACGGCGAGGCCTAGGAAGGGAACGATACGGAGGCAGGGAAGACTCGGTAGTTGTTTCCCACACGGAGGGGAGTACGACTGTACGAGGGTTTACTGGTTCGTCTGCCCTCGCCGGAGAATAACAGCAGGTATGGGTGAGTAGAGGGATGGCTAGGCCAGCGTTGGGAGTACGGTGGGGCGATGAGGCTTGCGCGGCAACACAGCCGGCCACGGGGAGGAGGGAGCAGGCAGTCTCGCCGACGCTTGTTTGAGCGGCTGGAGCAGGAAGAGCAGAGATTGAAGAAGCACGACGGTCGTTGGATGGACATCGTACGGTCACTGGAGCTAGAATCGTTCATATTGACTAAGTTGACAAAGCCCTCCATCCCCGTCAACTTAGTAGGCCCACAAGTCAGCCTCCCACCATGGTGGGTCCTAGCTAGTAGGGGGATTATTCATTTTTCTGTGCGTAATAAGGAGGCACTTCTGGTGGGTCCAAGCTGACAGCGAGGGGAACGTTTTTTTCGCGAAATACGGTGGTCCGTCCGGTGGGTCCCAGCAGTCAGGGGCAAACGTTTTTTTCATGAAATACGGTGGCCCGTCTGGTGGGTCCCAACAGTCAGGGGGGAAACGTTTTTTCCGCGAAGTACTGGTGGCCCGCCTGGTGGGTCCTTGCTGTCAGGTGGAGGAATAATTATTTTGCGCGTAATAAGGAGGCACTTCCTTGCGGCTGCCGTGGACCCAGCTATCAGCCTCTCCACGTACAGTACACTTACGATGGAAGTCGGTCATTGACCACATTGACCACGCCGCGCCGAGAGCACCACGTCGGTGGACGACGGTGAGGCCTTGGAAGGGGATGATGCGGAGCCGGGGAAGACGCGACAGTGGATGCCCACATGGAGAGGAGTACGAGGTTTCACTGGTTCGGCTGCGGTGTGAGGCTGTCGTCATCACAGAATAACAGGGGGAGTGGGTGAGTGGAGGGATGTCCTGGCCAGCGGTGGGAGTAGTATGGGGACATCGAGGCCTCCGCGGCAGCACAGCCGGCCACGGGAGGCAGGAGCATGCGGCACGACCGGCGCTGCTTTGGGCTGCTAGGGCAAGAAGACCAGAGGTTGAAGAAGCACTACGGCCGTTGGATGGACATCGTTGACAAAGCCGCGTCGAGAGAACCAGGGCGGTGGACGACGGCGAGGCCTACGAAGGGAACGACACGAAGCCGGGGAGGACACGGCAGTGGCTGCCCATGCGGTGGAGAGTACGAGGGTTGACTGGTTCGGCTGCCGTCGCCGGAAAATAACAGGAGGTGTGGGTGATTAGAGGGGTAGACATGCCAGGGATGCGAGTATGATGGGGCCGTGAGGCCGCCCGGCAGCACTGCCGGCCACGGAAGGCGGGAGCAAGCGGTTCCGACGGCGCTGGTTTGGGTGGCTGGGGCACGAAGATCTGAGACTGAAGAACCATGATTGCCATTAGATTGACATCTAACGGTCTGACACTGGTAGAGTCGATTGTTGACTAAGTTTCTTTTCTGAGAAACCTTGTGTACGCATGAACTTAGTAGGCCCACAAGTCGGCCTCCAAATATGTGGCAGACAACATAAAGCCCATTTGCTATTTTTTATAATTTGTAGCCCATTTGCTAATTCTTAAGTAATTTATTACAACCCATTTTCTGCCCAGGACCATGGTCAAAAAGTTCAACCTTATTTTGCATATTTCGGTGGAGTCCGAACTGTTGTAATCCCGAATTGATAAACATTTTTTAAGAACTTATTGATTTGCCAAAATAATCGTTTTGTTTTGTAAGCAAATAAGACGTGGGACAATTGAGTTGGTTTAAGGGAAAACCAGTGGTAAAAAAATCAGCGCTGGGTGGGAAAAAACAACAAAAATAAGGATGTATATACGAAAAGGTAATTGCATGTGTTTTCAATATAATGATACGTGTATATGAACTAGTTAAACTATAGGTAGAGATTAGAAAACGGATGTAGGACATGCGTTTCAAGAGGAAAATAGAACTGGGCTGTGTGTTTGATTCAGTAAAAAACCGCCTGCGGATGTTGTAAGACAAAATATAACTAACACTCGCGGGCCAGAGGCCAGTAGATACCTGCTGGATCTTTGTGCCCCGTTGTCGTCATGGGCTAGGCCTGTTAAAAACAAAACCAACCCTGGGCAGTCTACAGCCTAGTTGAAACTTGCTCGACCTGAAAAAACAATATACGTGCTCAATAAATGAGAGAATTCTGCAAGTATAGACTGATAACTGGGATGCAACATGGATATTGTTTTTTATCGTGGTAATAAGTGCATGCACTTGTTTCGAAAAAAATTGGAGAACTGGGAATTCGAACGGCGGGTGCTTATGCTACCCATCAAATAAAAATCAGGTGCCTGAAAATTCGTTTCGAAACAAATGATTCAACTTTATATCCACGTCGACCCTCGGCATGATGGTTGGAAGCAAATGCAAGTTCATACCAAAAGATCGTTAACAACAATACCAACTTGCGGACGACAAGGTAGTACAACTACCAATACCAAACTAGCTTATAATCTTTTTACTCCTGGCCCTAGTGTTCCTTTGGTAGAAAATCTTGCAGAGGACCAGTTCCCGCTCCTTCTCTTGCTCCAGGTCCCCGAGGTGGTACTGGTGCATCACCCAGTTGGTCCTCTGCTGGTCGAAGTTCTTGTTGGTGTGCATCACTAGAACCTTTTTTTGCTGCCCGTCTACCGGCCGTTGACCATCACCGGCAAGGTATTGCCGGTCTTGTGCCACATCGCGTGCATGCCGCACTCTGACTGTATCTTGCGACACGTCCACGTGCCCCTTTTGAACGCCCTGGAATCGCGTTGGAAGAAATGCTTCCTTAGGCCACTCAGTGTGATACCTGCAGTATTGTGGAATACATGTTTTAGTGTACCTACTTGGCATTTTCATAACATCTTTGGCATGTTGCAGTCACTTGTTTCACTTTTTATTAACTATCAAATTGTAATTGCTTCACCAGGTTTGCGTCTAAAAAGAAAAATAGAGCTATAAACAAAGGAATATGTTTGTGCAAGTAGACGGCCGATCGGTGTCTTACCTGGAAGTTTCTCAGGTTGGGTGAAGCATATGCCGTGCTCGCTGTCGATGGTTGGTATGAACAAATCGATGAGAGACTGAAATCTCGCACTGTCAGCACTCACTTTGGCCTCAAGGTGCTCGATCAGCTCCTGATCCGTGGGATCGAACTTGACGCCAGCCGGCAGCACCGGCCAATCCTTCTTCGACTTGCATCGGTAATTCCAGTTATATGGTACTCAATGTATGATCAATCGACTGTTTTAAGTGAATGATGAAAGATGTCGACAGATAAGTGGTACTCCAAATCTGAAATCCAGAATACCCGAACACGCCGTCGGGATTCTTGTGTCACCTCACGCGCAACGTGTTGTCACGTCAATTCAATGTGTGGACATGATGAATAATTTGACCGACAAATACTAGTACTGCTACTGTACTACTTACTAGTCATATTTAGTGTCACAATTTATACATAGGTTTAACTAACAAGTACGCACTTGAAGCCTAACTGATATATATATATATATATATATATATATATATATGGCTTCTGCACAACATCTCCATCATCATTATCAGTACATCCTACGCAGGTGAGTTAGGATGCACTTGATCCCAGGAAGGTATCTATCCTTCAAACCATAGGAGTGCTTCAAACTAACAACAGTACATAATATCCAACAAAAGAGGGTCGTGCTACAGTAGTAGAATACATGGCTCAGTCTAGATATCAGCACGAATCAAGTTGTGCATATTTTCTGTTGGCATGAACCACATCGCCGCATGTCGGGTTTGCAAAAGCCATCCATCACATGGAAGCTTGATGCCTTTCACACACTGAAGATTATCTAGCAACAAGCTGTGTCGACGAATCTCTGGATATGGTGATTCATGAAACCCGAGGGAGTCCTGGACTAGGGGGTGTCCGGATAGCCGAACTATCATCATCGGCCGGACTCCAAGACTATGAAGATACAAGATTGAAGACTTCGTCCCGTGTCCGGATGGGACTTTCCTTGGCGTGGAAGGCAAGCTTGGCGTTACGGATATGTAGATCTCCTACCATTGTAACCGACTTTGTGTAACCCTAGCCCTCTCCGGTGTCGATATAAACCGGAGGGGTTTAGTCCGTCGGACATAACAATAACAACAATCATACCATAGGCTAGCTTCTAGGGTATAGCCTCCTTGATCTCGTGGTAGATCCACTCTTGTACTACCCATATCATCAATATCAATCAAGCAGGAGTAGGGTTTTACCTCCATCCAGAGGGCCCGAACCTGGGTAAAAACATCATGTACCTTGTCTCCTGTTACCATCCGCCTAGACGCACAGTTCGGGACCCCCTACCCGAGATCCGCCGGTTTTGACACCGACATTGGTGCTCTCATTGAGAGTTCCTCTGTGTCATCACCAATGGGCTCGATGGCTCCTTCGATCATCAACAACAATGACGCAGTCCAGGGTGAGACTTTTTTCCCCGGACAGATCTTCGTATTCGGTGGCTTTGCACTGTGGGCCAACTCGCTTGGCCATCTGGAGCAGATCGAAAGCTACGACCCTGGCCGTCAGGTCAGATTTGGAAGTCTGAACTGCACGGCTGACATCCGCGGAGACTTGATCTTCGACGGATTCGAGCCACAGCCGAGTGCACCGCACTATCACAATGGGCATGATTTAGCTCTGCTGCCGGACAGTGCCCTGGAGGCCGCACACGAGTCCGCTCCGACCGCTAATTCGGAGCCGGCTGCGCAGATCGAGGATGGGTGGCTAGACACCGCCTCGGGGGCTGCAACTTCTACGGTGATGGAGCCGAATACTGACCTTGTCCCTTGTGAAGCTCGTGACTCCGAGGTGCCGGACTCCTCGCCGGACTCCGAACCTCCCACGCCCCGTCCAATCGAATCCGATTTGGCGCCGATCATGGAGTTCACCGCTGCGGACATCTTTCAACACTCACCTTTCGGCGACATTCTGAATTCGCTAAAATATCTCTCGTTATCAAGAGAGCCCTGGCCGGACTGCGGTCAGGACGGTTGGGATGCGGACGACGAAGAAATTCAAAGCCCACCCACCACCCACTTTGTAGCCACTCTCGACGATCTAACCGACATGCTAGACTTCGACTCCGAAGACATCGACGGTATGGACGACGATGCCGGAGACGACCAAGAACCAGCGCCCACTGAGCACTGGAAAGCCACCTCATCATACGACATATACATGGTGGATACACCAAAAGGAAGCGATAACAAGGAACAACGGGACGCGGCGAAGGATAATTCCCCCAAAAAACAACCAAAACGGCGACGCAAGCGCCGCCCGAAGTCCCGCCTCGATAACAATAGCACCCATACTGACCCAGCCGTAGAGCAGGGCGAACCAGCGGACGATGAACACGCCACCAAGCAACCATCCGAACAGGATGAATTGGACGAGCAACCCATCCCCGGCGAAAACAACAGTCCAGATGATCTCACGCCGGACGCATCACCAGAGCATAAGAACCTTCACAAAAGGCTCGTCGTCACTGCAAGAAGTTTGAAGAAGTAGAAGCGGAAGCTCAAAACAGCGGAAGACGTACTCAGAATGAGATGGAGCAAAGTACTCAAGACCGCAGATAAACACGACGATAGTCACCAGGCAAAGAGCTACCCGAAGCACAAGCTGTTGCCCAAATTTGACGAGGAGGCCGTAGAGCCCCCACAGTCAAAAAACAAAGAGGCCGCCTGGCCGGATAGACGACCAGATGACAGGCTAAGAGCTGCAAGCGGCGCCGCACACAAGCCGGCACACGATCCACGTAAGGATCCTCGCAAAAAGGATGACCCGGTCAGGTCCATCTATGGGCCAAAAAAGAAGGCTCCAGGAAGCAATACAACACGCCGAGTGTTCGAAGATAACGACACACCTAAATACAGGGGCGCCACACACCCACTATGTTTCACCGATGAGGTACTGGATCATGAATTTCCAGCGGGATTCAAGCCCGTAAACATAGAGGCATACGACGGAACAACAGACCCCGGAGTCTGGATTGAGGATTACATCCTGCACATACATATGACTAGAGGAGATGATCTCCATGCCATAAAATACCTACCCCTCAAGCTCAAAGGGCCAGCTCGGCATTGGCTCAAAAGCCTCCCAGAAAATACCATTGGAAGCTGGGAAGAGCTCGAGGATGCATTTCGAGCAAATTTTCAAGGGACTTATGTCCGCCCTCTGGATGCAGACGATTTAAGTCACATAACTCAACAGCCCGGAGAGTCAGCACGCAAATTCTGGAACAGGTTCCTCACCAAAAAGAACCAAATAGTCGACTGTCCGGACGCCGAAGCCTTAGCAGCCTTTAAACATAACGTAAGAGATGAATGGCTCGCCACACACCTCGGCCAGGAAAAACCAAGAACAATGGCCACGCTAACAAGCCTCATGACCCGCTTTTGCACGAGGGAAGATAGCTGGCTGGCAAGATGCAGCACCAGCGACCCGAGTACATCCGAGGTCAGGGATGGAAATGGGAAAGCAGGACGCAGAAAAGATCAGCGCCGGAATAAGGAAAATGGCCCAAATAGCACGGCGGTCAACGCCGGGTTCAAAAGCTCTCGGCCGAATAACAAAACACTGCCCCTTAAGGACAACAGTGACGAGCTATCCAATCTAAACAAAATCTTGGATAGGATATGTCAAATCCACAGTACCCCCGGGAAGCCTGCAAACCATAGCCACAAAGATTGTTGGGTCTTCAAGCAGTCCGGCCGACTTAACGCCGAACACAAGGGGCTCGACACACCAAGCGAAGACGATGACGAACCCCACAAGCAGCGCACCGGAAAACAGAAGACTTTCCCACTAGAAGTCAAAATAGTAAACTCACTTCATGTGATAACAAGGAAAAATAGTGCGGTACCCACTAAAGCACGCGCCGCACGGTCCACCCTAGTGGAGTCCCGAAATTGGATGTCAAAACCAATTACTTTCGACCATCAGGATTACTCCAGAAGTATTCGAAACACAGGAGGGACCTCTTTGATATTGGATCCCATAATCGACGGACTACAATTCACACAAGTCCTAATGGATGGTGGCGGTGATATAAACCTGCTATACCAGGACACCATCCACAGAATGGGGATAGACCCTACCAAAATTCGCCATAGCAGCACTTCCATCAAAGGAGTGACGCCAGGCCTTTATGCCAATTGTACAGGCTCTGTACTACTAGAGGTTGTGTTCAGTTCATCCGACAACTCCCGTCGCGAAAAGCTAACCTTCCATATCGCCCCATTCAAAAGTAGCCATCAAGAACTACTGGGACGCGAAGCTTTCGCCCGCTTTAACGCAATACCACATTACACGTCTCTTACACTTAAAATGCCCGGTCCACGCGGCATAATCTCATTAAAGGGTAACTTCGAGTGTTCCTCGACCACGGAAAACGTGAGACTGCTTCGACAGCCACACACTAATCCGGCCTTGCTGATCAAAGCCCCTAAAATTAGGTCATTTAGACCTCGGACACGGTTAGGCGAGTCCGGTATAAATAAACAAGGGGCTCCCTAGCCGCATACTTCTTTACAAGGGGCTACACGCATGAACAACGAGAGCCAATAAAGCTCAACTTTATTCATCTTCCAAATCATACTCTGTTTTAAATACATTTTTTGCACGATATTTTTTCCAAACTAAGCTCATCTCTTTTATAGATGAACCACGTGCTACACCCGTCCAGGATACAGCACAACGGAGACACAGGCGTAGACGTGCAGCAAGGACCCGTTGCAAGGATTCTTTTCAGATTAAGACCCTGCGTAAACCTTTCTTACTGTCTCTTGTTGACACACATCCCCCGGTTTCCTACTACAACCGAAGAGGAGGCTGGCGTTTTGGCATCGGCCGCGTCAGAAGTTCTCGCCCGTACCTGGACACTAGGGGATTAGGGCATTGTTCTGCCTGTTATCATAAAGACCGAATACCTCAGGGAGTGTTCGGCGTCTCGAGTTAGGCCTTATATGCATCAGCTCCGAATCATGTCTTTGGTCAAATGTTGGGTTTTTGCCCGGCTCTTGTGTCTTGCTGCCTTACGTTCCGTATCATCGGCTAACGCGGCACCAGGAGAACTACTGCGATTGTGCCCCGGTTCGGCCGGGCGAGCACCTCAGTAGAGAAAGCCGAAAACTGACTGTCATGATATAGCGAGAGACTGGTCAACCACTCGATCGACTTCTGGAATGTTTAGAATTCCTCCGCTTTGACGAAGGACCGCTTCCTGGTCAGGCACACATGCGCCCCGAATTCGGAAAGCGCGGTGCCCCTAGGGGCTATATCATAGCCCCACCTTCGAACTCCTATGGCTAAGTGAAAGTGATAAAGCATTATAGTCCGGTTGCCTAGTTTGCTACGCTACCACCTCCTTCACAGGACCAAGACGTTGGATTAAGTGTGAAAATGCGCTTCTTTGCAAACACCCCCGCACCATGTGCGTGGGGGTTGAAGCCGAAGACTGCCATCTTTCAGGTTATATACACGTATACATTAACGGCCGCACAGGAGATATTTCAATACTTGAACGCACAAGTATAAAAAGCCCTTACATTATAAATATGGTTTTACAAATCATACATGTCATTTGAACATAACATTTTTCGAGCACTGCGACTCTATTAAACGAGCACCCTGCAGGACTTCCTCAAAATAGTGCTCGACAGGTAATCGGTTTCTGTCTGAATCTCGGGATGCAACATCGGTGGCGTCCATCTCTGCCCAGCATGTTTTGACACGGGCGAGAGCCATCCGTGCACCCTCTATGCATGCCGACTGCTTCATCGCCTTGATATGCGGCACCGCATCAAGGAATTGCTGCACTAAGCCAAAATAACTCTTTGGCTTGGGCCTTTCCGGCCACAGATGAGCCACGACATCCTTCATGGCAAGTCCGGACAACCTATTCAGCTCAGCCCACTCAGCCAACCGATCGGTTAACGGAAGTGGACGCCCCGGACTATGGAATTGAGACCAAAAAAAGCTCTTCCATTTCGTGATCCTTTTGGCTTCGGAAGTGCACGACTGCATCCGCCGCACTCGCCGCCAAATTCAAATAAGGATCCTCCGCACCCCACAACTGGCCTAACTGAGCATACTTCTGATCCGTGAACTTCCTACGCAGCAGGAAGGGCTTTCCAGCCGTAATGTCTCCGGTCTGACGCAGTTCCTCCTTTATAGCCCGCATTGCAGAACGGGCATCCTTGGCTTCGGCGGTGGCCTTCTTCTGGTCCTCTTGCTCCGCCTGGCGTTCTCTTTCAAGAACCTCATAGCGGTCGGTAGCATCTTTTAGCTTCACGGCCATTCCGGCCATCTCCTCCCTGCTTCGGCAGTGAGCAGCCTTTTCGGCTTTTAGCTCTTCGGCTGCCTTCGAGGCAGCCACATCACTCCTTCTGGCTTGCTCCTTGGCTCAAGAAAGCTCTGCCCGAAGGCCCTCCATAGCAGCGGCGCCATCTACACCAAACATACATGTTGTAAGGCGTGGGCATAAGCTCCCTTACCAGGTGACCGCGGAGAAACCACCCACCTTGTGACTCATCAAGTCGCTTATTGACCAGCGCGATGTCTGCATCCGCAACGTCCAGTTGCCGCTTCAGTTCGGCAACTCTATCAGTCCGACTAGCCACAGAACGCTCCGCCCCCTGAATAGGAACAGCGACATCTTAACACTGAGATTATGATCCTCGGCACGCCGTCACTTCTGACAACGCATCGAGTCTCAGGGGCTACTATCTATACAGGGCGCACTCTATGTGCAAAACTGTCAAAAGGTATGTCATTTTTACGTACCTCAAACCCCGCCAGTAAACTTCTGACGGTCTCATGCAACCTGCTCTCAGCGGATGAAATCCTTTCAATCACCGTACTCATTAATGTACGGTAATCTTCTGAGATAGACGCCCTCTCGAGCAGATTCTTCAGCTCCTCCGGCCGTACACCAGTCGGTGCCGAACTCTCCGGCCCCGCCGGACTCGGGGAGACCCTCCGCGACGACACCTCAGGGTCGCCCGCCCCGCCTGAAGGCGCGGCAGATGGAGGCATCTCGCTCTCCATCATCTCCGGATGAAGATCCCCCGAAGGTGAGCTCTGCTGAGAAGGGTTGAGATCCGAACTGCAAGGTAAAAACTTTGGTTATCCTCAGAAATAAAAAACAGGGATGTCCCTTATTACAAAACTCCCCTCTTTCTACTTACGGCTCACTGGAGGGCTGATTCCCTTGGGGAGACAGTGCGGTCGGGGCTTCTCCCGGCACAGGACCTTCCGGTGCGGATCTCTTCCCCCGCTTTAAGGCCTTAGCCTCCGGGTCCTCGGAAGAGGTCCTCTTCTCCCCCCTGGAAGGAGGGATTCTTGATCCCTCCCTTCTTGAGAGCCTCCTTAGCGGAGGCGGTAGTTTTCCTGTTCTCCCCTTCGCCCTCTTCCGAAGGCGCAACCTCCAACATCTTGACTAACACAGGATCTGGCATGGTCTCAGGGAGGGGGGCCGGACACCGTATCAGTTTTGCTTGCACTATCCACTCCTGTCCAAGGGATAGCTGGTTAAGAGGCAAATCCATGATAAATAAACGGACGATATGTCCGGACACATGGCTACTTACTTGAGTATCCGGGCGATTGCAGCTTAGGCCAGCGTCCTCGATCAATTCCGGATACATCTCTTGTGATCCGAAGAACAGTTTGTACATCTCCACGGGTGTCGTGCCCATGAAGTGTTGGAGAGCTCGAGGTCCCTCCGGATTGAATTCCCACAGCTGGAGGGGGCGACGTTTGCAGGGCAGAAGACGCCGAATCAGCATAACCTGCGTCACTACGACCAGGTTGATCTCCCTCTCTTGGAGGTCTCGAATCCGGCCCTGCAATAGGGGTACGTCCTTGGACGGCCCCCAGTCAAGCCCTTTGTTGACCCATGACGTCAGCCGTTGTGGAGGGCCCGAGCAAAAGGTGGCCGGCGGCCTCTGCCTGCTGCCCCTGGGAGCGGTGATGTAGAACCACTCCTGCTGCCACAAGCCAAGCTCCTCCTAAAAAGAGCCCTCGGGCCATGGAGCGTCGGCCCTCTTGCTTATAACCGCCCCGCCGCACTCTGCCTGACGCCCCTCAATCATCTTCGGCTCCACGTTGAAGGTTTTGAGCCACAAACCGAAGTGAGGGGTAGTGCGGAGGAAGGCTTCGCAGACGACAATAATGATGAGATGTGGAGGATGGACTCCAGAGCCAAGTCGTGGAATTCCAGCCCATAGTAAAACATGAGCCCCCTCACGAAGGGATCCATCGGGAAGCCTAAACCCCGACGGAGGTGAGACAAGAACACGACACTCTCGCCGGGCTCGGGAGTAGGAATGGCTTGCCCTTGGGCAGGCAACCTATGCGAAATCTCGTAGGTTAAGTACCCGGCTTCCCTCAGCTTTAGCACGTCCTCTTCCGCGACGGAGGAGGGCATCCACCGGCCCTGTAGGTCGGAGCCGGACATTGTTGAAGGTTCGAAGTGCCCGGATCTGGAGCCCTGGGTGCTGGAACTCGGGGCGAGGGGCGGATTCGATTGAGGATTAAAGAAAAGGAACGAGCCTTGGTCTCATTATAAAGAGGGAGAATACCAAGAGCCGTCCCCGTGACCGTTTGGAACCCGCCTTTGATGGAGGGGGCGTGGCAACAGGCGCGGTTGGGTTACCCACATCCGTATTGATGGGAATCCCGGAATAAGGGGAACACAATCTCTGCTTTGACACGACGTGCCAAGGAAACCGCTTCGCTAAACGCGCTGAGGTGGTATAATAAAAATGATTCGAGTAAAAGCTTGGTTGTGCCAAGGAAATTTGGTACGTGCGAATGAGCATCAAATGACCGCCGTCAGCTGAACGAGCGATAAACCACCACCCATCGGCTGGTATGATTCCAGGTCCTGGAATCATGAAGGCCAACACATTTGCGTCTGCTGCAATAATTCAAATTGGAGACCAAAAGGACAAAAATAAACAATCATGTTCAGAGTATGTGTGGAATTAAGATTATTATAACAGTGACACATATCATAGACAGAGAATTGCAATGCCGTGGTCATAATCATACCCCAAGTTAAAAAAAATAAGCCAATAGCTTTCATATTCTAGCAATATGTCATGGTTCAAACATCATGTAACAATGAGAGGAAAACAGCTATGACAGCGCCTACTCACATTCTACCATAGCACTTACTGCTACTGTTCTCATATCAACTCTAAGCAATAACATGCGTTGTTATAAAAATCTTGTAAACAAGAGTAACATATAGCAATCATGATGTTATGCTCATAATATGTATTCTAACAATCATTAGATGCCAATTATTCTCATATCAACTCTAACAATAAACATGTGTGGTCATAAAAATCTAGGAAATGAGAGGAACATATAGAAATGATGTGGTTATAGACATGCTATGCATTCTAAATTTGTAACAAATGAACAGGCAGTCGTATTCATAAGATAAAGATGAGATGAGATAGAACAATTACACGACGATAGATTCCACCAGTATAGGCAGCCAATCTGTGCGTCAACCGCGTAAACGATGCCATCGTGCACTATAGCATCAGACAGAAATGTTGCCTGAACAGGATTGATGATGAGCCATAACAATGTATGGTGACCGGATTCCAGATAGACTAATCCCATGTTGAACATGGCAATGAGCTTGTAATCCATGTAGTCTTCTGATGGTGTGGGCACTTCGCAGATTACAACTTTATGCAAACAGAGGTCGAGCCAAAAGCTTGACGCGTCTCGTGCGTAGCAGGCAGGAGTGTCCGGCGGGCCGCGAGGCTCGATGGAGGCGGTATCCAACGATGGAAGGGTGATCTCTCGCTGGGTGAAGATATCCACGAGACGCCATGTACTACCGTTGTGGTGGATGAGGACGATCCAGTTGGCCTTCATGCCCGCCCAATAGTGGCCGCGCATGAAGGACAGGTGGACGGGTAGTGGTAGCATGTCGAGGGGCACCACGGCAACCTCCGTAGGATCATCAAGTCGGTGTCTGCGCCACCTGCGAGGATCGGGCACCAGCAAGCAGGGTGTCTTGAAAAGAGCCGGCCGGTTGCAGACGAGTAGATGGTACAAAGACACCGAGCATGCGGCCAGACGGACGGTGCTGAGTAGGTTCATACGACTACAGAACTGCTCCAAGAGAACATCGGGGAGGGAATTACAATCGCGGCTCTGCATGTCAGTCGGTTCTGCCATTAGGGTTTTCGGTGCCTGCGAGCCAGCGGGGAAGTTTATTCGGGCTAGCGAGTGAAGAAGCTTCTCCTCGTGTGGCTGAGCAGTGAGCGGGGGGATATGGTACACGCGAGCTACCAAGGAAGATGGCGCGGGCGGGCGAGCAGTGAGCGGGGGTAATGGTGTTCGGCCGACGATGGGGAAGAGAGGAGGAAGAAGAAGAGAGGAGGAAGAAGAGTGGAAGACGGGGAAGAAAGTGCATTAAATCTCAATTCTACTAGTACTACTACCAGGATATAAAGTCCTTCAGAGTGTAAATAGTTACACCGATGATATGTGGGTCTACCACAAGAGGGCCTATATGTCAGTTAATGGAGGACAGAGGTGCGTAGGCGTATTTGCGGAAGCGTGCTCTACTAGCAAATATGATGACAGTACTGGGTAAGGCTGATTTAGTAACACCAACATGCTGGTTCAGCTTATTAATTATGTGTCCCATCTGCTGCAGCGTGTATTGTCACTTCACTGTGAAGACTAGTTGAATAGTTCTCTCTGACGGAGATGGGGAATAATGGATCGCGAGGACTTCCTTTCTACAGTATCCCTATGCCTCTACGCTCACTTCACTCATTTTGCTCCGTACCTAGTCACTTGTTGAAATCTGTCGAAAGACAAATACTCCGTATTTGGGAAAAAAGGGAGGCTTTTACTACGTACTATTTGGGAATAGAGGGAGTATCACCATATGGAGGAAACAGAGGAAGCTTGAAATATGAACATGTAAATGGGAGGGAGTAAGCCCCATGCATGCATGCAACATGCAACACTCACACGTACACATGGACGCACGCAACACTCACGCACCCATGCGGCACACAGCACACGATGCAACACACATGCTCATGCTCAAGTGCTCAACCTACTCCCTACGTCCGTGAAAGACTGTACATTTAGAGATTTACACATTGACCAGGGCATAATTAACGCCCAAAAGTAGTAGACTTATGTATGCATGCGACCATTGAGATAAGAAGATTAAATGAAGGCCGTTGCATGCTGTAATTAAGGATAGACATGTAGCCTATACCTACAACACAAGTTGGTGCATTAGTCAATCAATATCGATTTAGATTAAAGGCTAAATGCATTGGAAGTGTAGATGTACATCATATACTACACTCTTTGTTTTATAGTTGATGTACACTCTTTGTTGGAAGACCAAGGGAGGACACGTGCATGCACTCACATACACAGCCAGGGCGGTTCGCGCGCAAGGGTTGGACTCGTGTCGCGCCTGCGTAAAGTTTTGTTTAACTGATTTCATTGCTCTGCCAACTGACAGGTGGGACCCAGAAACCAGGTGACAATTTAACCAGTCAACAAAGTGCCATGTCGACTATGTGGCCGGTCAGTAGGGTGCAATACGGTGCTCTACGATGAGCTAGTGATCGTATAATCGCCACAAAACTATATATAGTGACCGTAAAGAGCGTATTGTTACATACATTGACCGCCAGTGTATTTTTCTCGTTTCAAATTAAGCCATATTAATCGGAAAGGATGCAGTATGGACTACTACTAGTACTAGTACTGCTTTGATGTGTCCCGTCAACTCACCGAACAAGGAGAAGCTTGCTTACTACGCCTCTCCCTCGCCCACGCGCGCGGTGGTTCGCAGGACGAGGAGAGGGTTTTGACTACAGCGCCCTCTCCCTCTCCCTCTCCCTCTCCCTCTCCCTCGCCCTCGCCCTCGCGGTGGACGTGCAGCAGTTCAATCGGTGTCAGATTGCCAGAAGCATATTGTACTGTAGTATCATCATTGTTGGACCTTCCGAAGAGGCGAAGAGCCAAGTGCAAGGTTCACACGAGTACGAACTGTTGAACCTCCCGAAGAGGCAAAGAGCCAAGCGCAAGGTTTTATAGGAGTTGTCGTCCTAGTAGGAGTGTACTACAACTATAGCGAACGATGCTACTGTATGATGCCGCCACGTCATGTATATCCAAAGCTGTGCCACCTTTTTTTCTCAAAGAGCGTGTTGGAGCCCGTGCAACAACCACACAAGTTGCACGTACACATAACACATTTACTAGTAATAAATTCTAAAGGACAAATGCCAGTATTGCCACACAAGTTCATCTCCAATTCATGTGATAAATTTGTGCACGACTAGTCTACATATATTCACAGCGCTACCATTCACAATTACCGTACTCCACCTACACGTTATAGATGGGCTACATGTCCTCCTCCAGGTTCCAGTCCTAGGTGTTCTTCATGGATGGCACGATCCATAGCGGTGGGCAACGTGAATCATGGTCGCAGCTTTCTAGTCCGGTTCCACACGATGGAGACTCATCCTAGCTGAAGCGGCATAAATCAGGGATAGTGTGTCCCAGCATGTCGTTCATCTAGCGCTGCATACTGAAGACACAACCATGCTTCATGAACAGCAGGCCTTCCATGTTGTGCACGGAAGGTGGCATCCGCTTCACAATGGGGTAGCTGTCCCCAATGAAAAGAGAGTACTCTCCAAGAGTGTTCCTCGGCACCCACGTAGCATCACGGGGGTCAAACTCGGCGCCGTTCATCTAGTACACGCAGCATCCTAGATCTGGATACATGGTGACGTACATAGTCAAGGTCCATGCATAATAATGTTGTGCTCAAATATGGCGGTCAGTAATACTGTGCAGCAAATAGTACTACTCCGGTATAGAGGAAGTAAAATAACCGACTTATTATATATAGCCACTCTTGGCTACATGGATGAGATACGTAAGACATGGAAAAACAAAAATGGTGGTAGCTAGTGGGTTCAAGTCTTCAAGGGCCTAGCTAGCTATACACGTCCTCCAAGGTAAAAAGTACTCCTACTAGTACTACTAAGTATACTACTAGTACAACAATGAAAGATAAGGCGAGAGGGTTAAAAAATGGAATACCTGGGTAGATGGTGACGGTCCGATCGTGGTAGATTGTGTGACCATGTTGCACATCAGTGGTACCATGGGTAACGACTGCTAAGATAGTTGATCCCAATATGCCAAAGTCAGCTACAAGGTTCCAGGTTAGACCGAATCGCGGATGCAAATGCACATCCAGGATCGGCGATCTTATTTTGATCGGGGGATGACTGGTCCCTGCAAAATAATGGAGTACCGTTAGGGATGCAAATGATGGTTTGTGCATTCCGTTTGTAATCTCCCGTACCGTAGGATGGCAACCAGATGAAACAAGTCCCCTGGCTTGTCACCGCGAAGATGCGGCCTAGATGGCGCATGGCGTCTTCGAACATGTAGGGGTACAAATCTGCCGCCGCCAACATGCGCCAGCCTCTGCCGTTACTGCCTCTTGCATTGATGGCAATCCTTATGTCGAACACCGCGATGAGATAGTAATCATCGTAGCCGCGTCGCTTTGTCGGCGGGTCCGCAATTGCTATCTTCTTCAATCTCATGTAGGCATCATCATACGTATTCAAGCCCAGCCAGTCCGGAAGGCCGATCCCAATGGTGGAGAAGGGGTCTACCGGAACGGCCGCACTGCTGTGGATGTTGTGCAAAATGATGGTGGTATCCGGCCGGAGGTATGCAAGCCAATCTTCGTTGGCACCGACCCAGACCTATATATAAGACGGTGGGCAGCGGAGAAATTACGGGATGGAAATGGAATAACTAAGTACTACATGATCAAACTCCATTACTGACCTGCTCATCGGACAAAATCCGACTACCTCTCAACGTCGGCAACTCTAGCGGAGTCAATGTGCAACCATGGCCAGGGAGCGGTGGACTGTTTGAAGGATTGTCCCATAGAAGAACCTTCTCCTCGAGGACGCATGGAAGACCAACAAGCATGGCCTTTTCCCAAGCCTGTTTAAGCAGCGTCTTGAAAAAGTTGGTGCAGGAAGCACCGAGTCTTGCGGCGGTGAGGACGTCGGAGCGGCGTGCGATTTCTCCCAGAGGATCGTCGTCCAAGGTCTCCCAGCCCCGACGAGGAGGAGAACCGCCTGGCGAATCCATGGGAGCAGCGACGAACTGCCTTCTCTTCGGGGGGAGGGGAACTGGCGAGGAGGAGATAAGAGCGTAGTAACCGCAGGGCCTCGTCCCTTCCAACTGTAGATCGTTCCTCAGCGAAGGGGTGAGGCTATTATTTACTACTAGTACTAGCATTATGGAACGTTATGGGATTGCATTATACTGTAAATAATAGCACTAGTAAGAAATTTTTGGCACTAGGTAGTAGTTTTTGGCGTGGATTAAGAAATTTTGGGTATGTTTTTGCCATTTTTTGTACACGCCAACTAGTGTCAAAAAACGTCTTACATTATGTGACGGAGGAGTATGTACTCGTACTGTAGCAGTACTAGTACTACTTTTCTCAACTAGTTGTGTGATATACTGTACTTCTAGTCTAGTCTAGTATAGTGCACCCATTTTGAACTCTTGAATCTTAGGGCCAAGGAGCTACAGTTGGAAGTGGAGGGTACTACTGTTCTCTAGAACCATCGCTGTACTATCAATGCAGGGGAAGTACACCTGCGTAGTGGCCTAGTGGGTACTCTCGGTGCTCTATTCAGCCGCTCCTCTCACGTAGCTGGCCTACTCAGCCGCTCCTCTCATGCACACACTAGCAGCCTGTTTATCAGCGACGGTTACTATGGTGGCAGAACATTTGAGTTATTTGATACAATGAGACTAGGCTTTTCGCTTCCATTTGTGGAGGTGTAATGCATCTCGTCGAACTTTGTTAGTAGTTCCTTCTTTATGAATGAGATGAAGCAAAGCTTTTGCCTCCGTTTAAAAAAACATGTCAAGAGGAATTTCTTTTATAGTAGAGCCGATAATGGAGTGAAGTCCATGCGTGCAATCCACAAGCTATAGAGTAGTAGTAGAGCACTTTACGTACAAAGCCATATTGCACAGTTCCCAATGCCCCGCCAGGCTTTTCCGGCTCCTCGGTCTTAATTAGGAGGTGCTAGTTTAAATATGCTACTAGCTGATGAGGAAGCTGCAAGCGAGGTGCGGCTAGGGCGAGCACGCGAGCCACGGGATGCTGGGAAGGAAAACCCGTTCACGTGGCTAGGCTGTCCAGTGCACCCAGATTGTGGGGCCGCACGTCCGTTTGACTTCAAAACTCAAACTACCCGTGTAAAATATTGGCTCGCAGCTAAGTGTAGTAGTACTATTTTTTTTAAAAGGCCGCCGTGCGTTCGGCCGGGATCGAACCCACAAAACTAGGTATACACTCCCGCGACCACTAGTAGTACTCGTTGGAGTACAACGCAACCTAGAATCGCCTTTTGTCGCTAGTAGTACGTACATTGTTCCTTACAAGAAACCCCTAATAATGCAAGAAACCACTAAAATGCCAAGAAACTACTACCACTTGCATACGTGGCAGACTTAAGATAAGACTACCTTATCAACCATTGTACATGCTCTTACCAACAAAAATCCTCAAGTGACCTCCTACCTCCGGCCCGTCCACCTAGTCATCCTCGGCCATGGGACGCAGCTACCGCCGCCGGCAGAAGGTGAGGTCAAAACCGCCGGCGGTGCGGAGCCCATGTTGCGCCAGCCCAGATGCCAGCTCCGTCCGGCGCTCGCGGCCGCTAGCTAGCCAAGATAGCTCCATCCAGCTACTTGTGTGCAAGGTTTGCTAGCTAGATTGGCATGGCAGCGCGGCGGCTTGCTCGCGCGCGCTGCGCTCAGGCCAGCCATTTGGCTCGAGCGAAGGCCAGCGCGGCGGCTTGCTCACTCGTGAGTCATGCTCGGGCCAGCCTGCCAACCCGTGCGGAGGCCAGCGTGGCGTCCGGCCCGTCCGGCGGAGCGACGGCCAACTCGCTCATCACCGGCACCACCGACGAACACGCATCAGTACTGTTTGAAGTAATGTTCAGGAAAAATAATGATTTGAGGGGGAATAACATGATAGAAGGTCAGATGTGGGTCCCTCGTGTCAACGGTCAAACAAAATGTGTTGGTTTAAGTTGGCTCGTCAGCACGGACGTGTGGGCCAACCCTGTCATAAATGGGTTTAAACGAACCTAATCGATAGGAGTACTAGGTAGTAGTTTTTGGCGTGGATTAAGAAATTTTGGGTATGTTTTTGCTATTTTTTGTACAATAGATTCTTCCTAGGGCTGGTTGAAAGTGTTAGTTTTTTGTTAAATACTCTACATATTGTAAGTACGAGTGAAAGTTAAGCTTTGGAAGCCAATAAGCAAGGCTAGTTACATAGTGCATATGTGTACATGATTGAAAGTAAATATCAACCATGAGTGACTAATATCTTGATGGAAAACTCGAAACTATGGAATACTAGGAAAAAATGCATGGTTGGAAATACTAGCAATGTTCATGTCCGTTGCAACGAATCATAATTAGAATAATACTTATTCACAAACTTGGTACAAAACACTCTAATTTTGATATACATATGTCACTAGAGATATATTATGTTTCAGTTAGAATATATTCCTTGGGCTGTTTTGGTGAGGTCAGGGAGGGATGTGGTTGGTTTTAAGATACTAATTATGGGTTTTTCTGCAAATTGGTAGACAAGTGGGATGTTGGTGAGAAAAGGCAACAACTTACCTCACAATCGTTAGATGTAGATCTAATTGTCAGAAACGACGGATGGTAGACACACCAACATCACCAACTTAGTCTTGTGTAGGAGTACTAGCAAGATCCGTGCATTGCACGGAACATCAAGATGCATTTTTTTATAAAACACTTGTTGTGATTGACCCTTGAGGGAGTAATCCCATGTGTAAAAACTAATGATATCTCGAGAAATATGAGATAAGATGAAGAGGAGTGGGGTGTGGTGGTTGATGTCTACTACACAACCTTCTTCTTGTAGACGTTGTTGGGCCTGCAAGTGCACAGGTTTGTAGGACAGTAGCAAATTTCCCTCAAGTGGATGACCTAAGGTTTATCAATCCGTACGAGGCGTAGGATGAAGATGGTCTCTCTCAAGCAACCCTGCAACCAAATAACAAAGAGTCTCTTGTGTCCCCAACACACCCAATACAATGGTAAATTGTATAGGTGCACTAGTTTGGCGAAGAGATAATGATACAAGTGCAAAATAGATAGTAGATATGGGTTTTTGTAATTTGAAAATATAAAAACAGCAAGGTAACTGAAGGTAAAAGTGAGCGTAAACGGTATTGCAATGATAGGAAACAAGGCCTAGGGTTCATACTTTCACTAGTGCAAGTTCTCTCAACAATAATAACATAGAAAGATCATATAACAAGCCCTAAACATGCAACTAAGAGTCACTTCGAAGCCACTAATAGCGGAGAACAAACATAGAGATTATGGTAGGGTACGAAACCACCTCAAAGTTATTCTTTCGGATCGATCTATAAAAGAGTTCGTACTAGAATAACACCTTAAGATACAAATCAACCAAAACCCTAATGTCACCTAGATACTCCATTGTCACCTCAAGTATCCGTGGGCATGATTATATGATATGCATCACACAATCTCAGATTCATCCAACCAACATAAAAGTACTTCAAAGAGTGACCCAAAGTTTCTATCAGAGAGTAAAGAACGTGTGCCAACCCCTATGCATAGGTTTCCAATGTCACAAAACCCGCAAGTTGATCACCAAAACATACATCAAAGACATACATCAAGTGTTCTCATAAAAGACTCAATCCGGTAAGATAACTTCAAAGGGGAAACTCAATTCATCACAAGAGAGTAGAGGGGGAGAAACATCATAAGATCCAACTACAATAGCAAAGCTCGGGATACATCAAGATCGTGCCATAGATGGAACACAAGAGAGAACACAAGAGAGAGAGAGAGATCAAACACATAGCTACTGGTACATACCCTCAGCCCCGAGGGTGAACTACTCCCTCCTCGTCATGGATAGCGCCGGGATGATGAAGATGGCCACCGGTGATGGGATCCCCCTCCGGCAGGGTGCCAGAACGGGCTCCCGAGAGGTTTTTGGTGGCTACAGAGGCTTGCGGCGGCGGAACTCCTGATCTATCTTCTCTTCTGGAATTTTTAGGGTACAAGAGTATATATGGGTGCAGGGGGTACGTCGGAGGAGCTACGGGGGCCCCACGAGGCAGGGGGGCACGCCCGGGGGGTGGGCGCACCCCCACTCTCGTGGGCAGCCCGTATCTCCCCTGACATGCACTCCAAGTTCCCTGGGTTGCTTTCCTTCCAAAAATAACTTTTCCAGTTGATTTCGTTCTGTTTTGACTCCGTCTGATATTCCTTTTCCTCGAAACACTGAAATAGGCATAAAACATCAAATCTGGGCTGGGCCTCCAGTTAATAGGTTAGTCCCAAAAATAATATAAAAGTGGATAATAAAGCACAATATTGCCTAAAACAGTAGATAAAGTAGCATGGAGCAATCAAAAATTATAGATACGTTGGAGACGTATCAAGCATCCCCAAGCTTAATTCCTGCTCGTTCTCGAGTAGGTAAATGATAAAAAAGAATTTTTGATGCGGAGTGTTACTTTGGCATAATTTCAATATAAATCTTCTTAATTGTGATATGAATATTCAGATCCGAAAGATTCAAGACAAAAGTTCATATTGACATAAAACTAATAATACTTCAAGCATACTAATCAAAGCAATCATGTCTTCTCAAAATAGCATGGCAAAAGAAAGTTCATCCCTACAAAATCATATAGTTAAGCTATGCTTCATTTTCGCCACACAAAGATGTTCCCAACTTCTATACCCCCGATGACAAGCCAGCAATTGTTTCATACTTAAATAATCTCAAACTTTTCAACCTTCACGCAATACATGAGCGTGAGCCATGGATATATCACTATGGGTGGAATGGAATATGATGGTGGGGATTGTGTGGAGAAGAAAAAAAGGAGAAAGTCTCATGTTAACGAGGATAATCAATGGGCTATGGAGATGCCCATCAATTGATGTCAACATGAGGAGTAGGGATTGCCATGCAACGGATGCACTAGAGCTATGAATGCTCAACAAAATAAAACTAGTGGGTGTGCATCCAACTTGCTTGCTCACGAAGACCTAGGGCATTTAAGGAAGCCCATCGTAGGAATATACAAGCCAAGTTCTATAATGAAAAATTCCCACTAGTATAAAAAGACAACTTATGAGACTCACTACATGAAGAACAAGGTGCTACTTTGAAGCACAATATATGAGACTCACTACATGAAGAACAAGGTGGTACTTTGAAGCACAAGTGTGGAAAAGAGATAGTAGCATTGCCCTTTTTATTTTATTTTTTTATTTTTTTGGGCCTTTTTTTATTTTGGCCTTTCCCCCTTTTTTTGGGCTTTTTTTTGGCTTTTCTATTTTTTTGGGCCTTTCCTTTTTTGGCCGTTTTTTGGGCAATGCTCTAATAATGATGATCATGACACTTCTATTGATTACAACATAAGGATTACAACTCGAAACTTAGAACAAGATATGACTCTATATGAATGCCTCCGGCGGTGTACCGGGATGGTGCAATGAATCAAGAGTGACATGTATGAAAAGTAATGCATGGTGGCTTTGCCACAAATACAATGTCAACTACATGATCATGCAATGGCAATATGACAAAAGTAATGTATGTCATGAATATGATGATGGAAGTTGCATGGCAATATATCTTGGAATGGCTATGGAAATGCCATGATAGGTAGGTATGGTGGCTGTTTTGAGGAAGATATAAGGAGGTTTATGTGTGATAGAGCGTATCGTATCACGGGGTTTGGATGCACCGGCGAAGTTTGCACCAACTCTCAAGGTGAGAAAGGGCAATGCACGGTACCGAAGAGGCTAGCAAAGGCGGAAAGGTGAGAGTGCGTATAATGCATGGACTCAACATTAGTCAAAAGAACTCATATACTTATTGCAAAAATTTAGAAGTCATCAAAAATCAAGTACTACGTGCATGCTCCTAGGGGGATAGATTGGTAGGAAAAGACCATCGCTCGTCCCCGACCGCCACTCATAAGGATGCACAAGCCAGGTACAATTCATGTTTCAAATTTGTTACACAACTTTAACCATACGTGCATGCTACGGGACTTGCAAACTTCAACACAAGCATTTCTCAAATTCACAATTACTCAACTAGCACGACTTTGATATTATCACCTCCATATCTCAAAACATTTATCAAGCATCAAACTTATCTTAGTATTCAATTCACTCAAAAGAAAGTTTCACATATCTTGAATACCAAGTATATTAACATTTAGCAAATTACCATGCTATTAATGACTCTCAAAATAATCTAAGTGAAGCATGAGAGATCAATAGTTTCTCTAAAACGAATCCACCAACATGCTCTAAAAGATATAAGTGAAGTACTAGAGCAAATGACAAACTACTCCGAAAGATATAAGTGAAGATCAATGAGTAGTCGAATAATCATGCAACTATGTGAAGACTCTCTCTCATTTAATAATTTCAGATCTTGATACTTTATTCAAACAGCAAGCAAAGCTAAAGAAAACTACATTGCAAGGATAGCACAACTCATGTGAAGAAGCAAAAACTTAGGCTCAACCGATACTAACCGATAGTTGTTGAAGAAGAAAGGTGGGAAGCCTACCTGGGCATCCCCAAGCTTAGATGCTTGAGACTTCTTGAAATATTATCTTGGGGTGCCTTGGGCATCCCCAAGCTTGAACTTTTGTGTCTCCTTAATTCCTCTCATATCATGGTTTCTCTATTTATCAAAAGCTTCATTCATAACAAACTCAACAAGAACTCATGAGAAAGGTTAGTATAAACCAATGCAAAACCTTATCATTTTCTACTGTAACAAATCACTAAAATTATTGTTCAACATTGAATACTAAATGCCTCTGCATATTTAATACTCCTATCTCCAAATAGAATCATTAAACAAGCAAACCTATGCAAACAATCCAACCATAACAGCAATTTGCCAAAACAATACAGTCTGTAAAGAATGCAAGAGTCATCATACTTCCCTAACTCAAAAAATTATTAACTAAAATTCCCACTGTAATAAATTTATCGTAGCTCAATATTCAAAAGGATTCAACATTATACCACTCTCTGACTTTTCTAAGGAATTTTTGCAACAGCGGTAAACTTTTTGTTTTCAAAGAGCAACATGTATACTAGCAAAATAAGCATGGCAAAGGCTATCCTTGACTTCTTTATTGAAACTAAAGATGCAAAACATTAATATAAATAACATCAAGCTAATACTATCAAAAGAAAATGACGCTCCAAGCAAAACACATATCATGTGGTGAATAAAAATATAGCTCCAAGTAAAGTTACCAATGAACGAAGACGAAAGAGGGGATGCCTTCCGGGGCATCCCCAAGCTTAGGCTCTTGGTTGTCCTTTAATATTACCTTGGGGTGCCTTGGGCATCCCCAAGCATAGGCTCTTGCCACTCCTTATTCCATAGTCCATCGAATCTTTACCCAAAACTTGAAAACTTCACAACACAAAACTCAACAGGAAATCTTATAAGCTCCGTTAGTGAAAGAAAACAAAACCACCACATTGGTACTGTAATTAAATCATTCTAAATTCATATTGGTGTAATATATACTGTACTCCAACTTATCTATGGTTCATACCCTCCGATACTACTCATAGATTCATCAAAATAAGCAAACAACACATAGAAAACAGAATCTGTCAAAAACAGAACAGTCTGTAGTAATCTGTATCAAACATATACTTATGGAACTCCAAAAATCCTACCAAATTAGGAAGTCCGAAGAAATTTGTGTACAAATGCAGAGAAAAAATAATCAAACCATAAGCACGTTTTTGTGAATTAACAAAACTAATTTACTGGGTGCAAAAGTTTCTGATTTTCACCAGGATCAACACAACTATCACCGTAAGCTATCCTAAAGGTCTTACTTGGCACTTTATTGAAACAAAAGCTATAAAACATTATTACTACAGTAGCATAATCATGTGGAAACACAAAAACAGTAGGGATAAATATTGAGTTGTCTCCCAACAAGCGCTTTTCTTTAATGCCTTTCTAGCTAGGCATGATGATGACAATGATGCTCACATAAAAGATAAGAATTGAAACATAACGGGAGCATCATGAAGCATATGACTAGCACATTTAAGTCTAACCCACTTCCTATGCATAGAGATTTTGTGAGCAAACAACTTATGGGAACAATAATCAACAAGCATAGGAAGGTAAAAGAAGCATAGCCTCAAAATTTGAAGCACATAGAGAGGAAACTTGATATTATTGCAATTCCTACGAGCATATATTCCTCCCTCATAATAATGTTCAGTAGCGTCATGAATGAATTCAACAATATAACCAGCACCTAAAGCATTCTTTTCATGATCTACAAGCATAGAAAATTTACTACTCTCCACATAAGCCAAATTCTTCTCATGAATAATAGTGGGAGTATCATAAGAGACTTGAACACTAAAAATTGTTTCCACATTAAAAGAGTAATGTTCAGAAAAAGGGTAATCATAATCATGACAAGATTTGTAAATATAATCATCACTACTTTTTATAGCATAAGTTTCATCAAAATAATCATCATAAGTAGCAACTTCGTTCTCATCATAATTGATTGAAACCTCTCCCAAGATAGTGGAATCACTAAATAAAGTTGACATTTTGCCAAATCCACTTTCATATTCATCACAATAAAATTCAAAATCCTCCAAAATAGTGGGATCACTACTTCGTAAAGTTGACTCTCTTCCGAACCCACTTTCATCAATATAATCATCATAGGTAGGAGGCATGCTATCATCATAACAACTTTGCATATCAAATATTGGGATGCTAAAATTATCATCTTCATTAAACATAGCATGCCCAAGCTTGGGACAAACATTAATTCCAGCAAATATATTCTCAAATATTTCATCCCAATCAAACATAACTTCCCCAAGCTTGGGCCCTTTCATATCATAAGCATAATCACTCTCATCATTAAAAATATTGATAGCACCAATAGTATAGCAATTATCATCATCACAATGAGTAGTAGGAGTAACATCATTTGGGAGGGATACCTTTTTACCTTCGTTGCTCCTTCTTTTCTTTTTCTTCTTCACATTATGTGTAGGTTCAACCTTCCTCTTTCAGCTCCTTATTGATGAGATTGGTTGAATAGAAAGCTCCTCCTCGTTACCTGATTCATCGTAAGAAATAATAGGAGGAGATTGGGAAGTCTCTTCCCTTTCATTAGTATTCTCATCATCCTCTCTTTGTTTCCTTTTCTTTATGTAATTGACAATATAAGGATTTTCAATGTAATTCTCCACACAATACATATAAATTTTCTCTAGATCAAAATGAAGAACTTTATCATGATTAAATTTTGGAATATCCTCAGTTATACGTTTCATTTCTTCATAACCCAAAAGAAGGCTAATCTCTTTATGATGCTCAAGGGTAATCAAATTATCACAATATTTGGAAACGACTTGATCATGAAACAAATAGCATTGGAGCTTTAAATGACCATTTTCATTGCAAAGTTCACAAGGGGCGCAAAAAATATTGAATCTTTCAGCACATTCATCTAGCTCTTCTTGCAACAATTTGGTTTCTAAGTACTTATGCCTCTTGCAATAAATATCTTCTCTATTTGGTGTGTTCATGCAAACATGCACTCCACAAAAGTTGACATGCTCATAAGAGATATTTTCATCATAACTAGTGCAATCATCATTAGCATCATGTATATTCAAAGAATTCGTACTAACAACATTGCAATCATGATCATCATTCAAAGATTTAGTGCCAAACAATTTAGAGATTTCTTCTTCTAGCACTTGAGCACAATTATCCTTTCCATCATACTCACGAAAGATATCAAAAAGGTGAAGCGTATGAGACAAACTCAACTCCATTTTTTGTAGTTTTCTTTTATAGACTAACTAGTGCTAAAACAAGAAACAAAAAGATTCAATTGCAAGACCTAAAGATATACCTTCAAGCACTCACCTCCCCGGCAACGGCGCCAGAAAAGAGCTTGATGTCTACTACACAACCTTCTTCTTGTAGACGTTGTTGGGCCTGCAAGTGCACAGGTTTGTAGGACAGTAGCAAATTTCCCTCAACTGGATGACCTAAGGTTTATCAATCCGTAGGAGGCATAGGATGAAGATGGTCTCTCTCAAGCAACCCTGCAACCAAATAACAAAGAGTCTCTTGTGTCCCCAGCACACCCAATACAATGGTAAATTGTATAGGTGCACTAGTTCGGCGAAGAGATAGTGATACAAGTGCAAAATAGATAGTAGATATGGGTTTTTGTAATCTGAAAATATAAAACCAGCAAGGTAACTAAAGGTAAAAGTGAGCGTAAACGGTATTGCAATGATAGGAAACAAGGCCTAGGGTTCATACTTTCACTAGTGCAAGTTCTCTCAACAATAATAACATAGAAAGATCATATAACAAGCCCTAAACATGCAACTAAGAGTCACTCCGAAGCCACTAATAGCGGAGAACAAACATAGAGATTATGGTAGGGTACGAAACCACCTCAAAGTTATTCTTTCGGATCAATCTATAAAAGAGTTCGTACTAGAATAACACCTTAAGATACAAATCAACAAAAACCCTAATGTCACCTAGATACTCCATTGTCACCTCAAGTATCCGTGGGCATGATTATACGATATGCATCACACAATCTCAGATTCATCCAACCAACATAAAAGTACTTCAAAGAGTGCCCCAAAGTTTCTATCAGAGAGTCAAGAACGTGTGCCAACCCCTATGCATAGGTTCCCAATGTCACGAAACCCGCAAGTTGATCACCAAAACATACATCAAAGACATACATCAAGTGTTCTCATAAAAGACTCAATCCGATAAGATAACTTCAAAGGGGAAACTCAATTCATCACAAGAGAGTAGAGGGGGAGAAACATCATAAGATCCAACTACAATAACAAAGCTAAGGATACATCAAGATCGTGCCATAGATGGAACACGAGAGAGAACACGAGAGAGAGAGAGAGAGATCAAACACATAGCTACTGGTACATACCCTCAGCCTCGAGGGTGAACTACTCCCTCCTCGTCATGGATAGCGCCGGGATGATGAAGATGGCCACCGGTGATCGGATCCCCCTCTGGCAGAGCGCCGGAACGGGCTCCCGAGAGGTTTTTGGTGGCTACAGAGGCTTGCGGCGACGGAACTCCCGATCTATCTTCTGTTCTAGAAGTTTTAGGGTACAGGAGTATATATGGGTGCAGGGGGTACGTCGGAGGAGCTACGGGCCCTCGTGGGTAGCCCATATCTCCCCTGACGTGCACTCCAAGTTCCCTGGGTTGCTTTCCTTCCAAAAATAACTTCTCCAGTTGATTTCGTTCCGTTTGGACTCCGTCTGATATTCCTTTTCCTCGAAACACTAAAATAGGCATAAAACAACAAATCTGGGCTGGGCCTCCGATTAATAGGTTAGTCCCAAAAATAATATAAAAGTGGATAATAAAGCCCAATATTGCCTAAAACAGTAGATAAAGTAGCATGGAGCAATCAAAAATTATAGATACGTTGGAGACGTATCAGTGGTGGTTGGTGGTCGGACTGAGCGGAGACATGGGGATTGACGATGCTGGCAGCGGCCACCAAGCCAGTTTGTTCCAGAGGCTTCCTTTCTTAATTGCTCAACAATGAGGTTTGTTGGAGATAAGGATGAACGGGGGAAGGCCTTGTCTGCATATGTGGAGAGGGGTGCGGGTATCTTTTAGTTTAATTTCCATCCATCAGACATAGATCGGACGGTCTATATTGCAAGATGGCACACGTACCATCATCACTAACTCGGTTTTTTATAAGAGAAGAAATATAAGTATGGAGATACAAACATATTATCGATACTTGCTTCCGTAAACTAGCATGTACATTCTATTCAACGCCTCGGCATGTGGGGCCTTAGCACAATGACTTCTCGACTGTGTAAAACAAAGATTTTCCCATCGCCAACAAGGAGGGGGTGACGGCGGCATGCTGTTTGGCTTGCTCTAGTCCTAGTAGTCATACTAGGTGGTCTAAGCACGTGTAGATTTATTCTTTTTCACGTCTCATGTTCGCCGTACTGCCACGAATGTTGATGAATAGACGGTAAGTTATTCATGGGGAAACCCTTGTTGAGCGTGTTTGTGAGAGAGGGAGAGACAGTGTGCGTGTGTGATATGTTAGAGACTGAGGCAATGATAACAGATTCTTTGTGTCTATGTGTGTGGAGGATAGAGAGACATGTACATGGGGCTTTGTGTTGTGTAACGTGGAGACACATATACATAATTAGAGAGTGAGTGTGTGAGATACACATGCGGACATGGGGAGAGATGAGGATCCATATAAATGGGTGTTTGTGCGTGTCTGTGTGTGTTTGTGCACGCGTTTGTGTGTGAGAGGGAGAGAGTGTATGTGGAGTAGGGAGACCACTGATGATGTAAACCTAGTATAAGGGAAGGGGGAATGGTGTGACATGTGTAGTAGTGGGATAGCACGGGTGCGGGCGGGGGGAGCGGACTATTTGGAAGAGACATTGAGTGTGTGTGTGGGAGAGGGGTGTGAGAGCGAGAGAAAGAGAGAGCTAGCAACAGAGAGAGAGAGAGAGAGGAAGAGAGGGGGCGAGAGGGGTCGTTTGTGTCCATACATGGCGTATAGATAGGGAGACAATGTTGATGTTGTCCGAAATTGGCCTATGAACTGAGACGCAACGGAAGTGAGTTATCGTGTGTGTGATAGGGACTTCGTGAGAGATATCTAGAATAGATGGTGTAGAGAACAATGTGCGAAATCGTGAACGATTATACATTAGGGAGCTATGCAAAGAGTCATGACATATATGTATACAGGGAAGGAGCTGGGGCGGGTCGGCATGTGGGAGAGATAGAAAGAGGAGAGTGGTGCACAAGGAGATAGAGTGTGCTTGTTTGCAGTGGGGGTGGTGTATGAGGTGAGTGCGCGAGAACCACATAACTAGGGAGATAGACGTTTGGGGGCGATGTTTTGTGTGTATGGGAAATATACACTCTACATAGCGCGTGTGCTTGGGTAAGAGAGATAGAGGGAGACCTAGAGAGTGAGGGAAGAGATGTGTGCATGCCCGAGAGACAAAGTGATAGAGACCTATTTTGGGGTCCGGACTTTAAAAGAGAGAGGGGTGTTAATGTGCTCGTGTGTTGGTGTTTGGGGGAGAGAACGACTTCTCTCTCTATGTGTGTGTGTGGTGGTGGGGGGGTGACTTCAGATAAAAGAGTGAGGTTTCTATATTTGAGGGACTTTAGTGTAATTGAGATATTGTGCACTCATGGTTGATCAATTTGTTTCACAGTTTGTACTATGAGATAATGATACTTTTGAACATGTGTGATATACCTTGATGTACCAGAATTACAAACCTAAGATTGGAATTTTGGAATTCGACTCCATCATTAGCTTTTGTAATTCATTTAAACAGAGGTACATTTTTTAAGCCGGGATTTCGTGATTTCAAATTCATATATCAGACCTAGAGATATACACATACGGGCATGTTCAAACTTTATAATCATCCACTTTATTCATACACATACACATTTTTGCTTTTGTCATCATATTTAGGATAAACACATTTGGAATTTCATTTGAATTGGACCGTATGATGGTATTTGCTTGTAGTAGCTCAATGATCCATATTTGAATTGAATGGACAATCTAAGTTTCGAGTTGGAGACATTGATTTTCAAAACTTGCACATTTTTTTTGCGTGCAAAACAAACAAATTGTCGGCCATGATATCATAGTCGGCCGTACGAGAGCAGAATACTTATAATTTTAGGCGCCAAAAGATTTCAAACTTCCTGCTCACATTGAAATATCACGCGCCCGGAAGTTTAGCCCTGCGATATTCCTGTTTTACCCCTGCCACATGAACGGAAAAGGGCTACTTTGGTAACTCCATTGTTTTCCCCTCTTTGCCCCCAACATTCTTCCCCAGAGCCCCTCCCCTTCCCCTCCCCGACCCCCCAACCACGGCAAGCCGCCGAATCTAGTCCTCCGCCGCAGCGGTGGACCTCACACCCCGCCGGATCTACCTTCCGCACCTTGGAACCCCCAACTGCCAACTCACCACTTCATCGGAGCCGCTTCAGCGACTGGCTTGTCCACCGCTCCAGATCTCCTTGACCGCCATCACGGTCCACTGCACCGAATCTGCTTAACCGGCGCCCTCATCCACCACAGCGTAGGCCCTTCACTGACTCCCTTGTCCGCCCCTTCGCTGGCCCTTCATACAAGCCCTCGTCCGCCGCAACAGATCCGCCTCACCGAAAGCACTGTACAACGCGCCCGCCGAAGCCTTCGTCCACTGCACCGGACCCGCTCCATGGACGCCATATTCAACTCCACCGGCCCTACTTTACCGATGCTGCAGCCTCATCAGTTTATTTCGATTTGTACTCCTTCGGTTTTTCTCTTTATCGTGCAACTGTTCACTTACCACAAATGAGCTTTCTTGTATGTCGACAGGCGCCGCAACCATAGCACCGGAGCCGCTTCAGCGACGGCGACAGCCGGCTCAAACTCAACCACAACACGAGCACCATTGACTATCCTTAGCTATCAAGTATGACAATGATACCCATACGCCGCCAAGAATCAGGTACTATTATCCAACGGCCGGCGCCTACATTCACTTTCCTAGCATAAGCAGTGCACCTTTGAATTTCTTTAGGGCATCATTCAGTTTTTCATGAGACGCGTTATTCTGCTTGCACCTGTAGGGCCATACTTCTGGCAGTGAACATGTTACATGTGCTAAATTACATACCAGTGCACATATAGTTAATATGCTTTAGTTTTGTTCTAATGCCACCTGTTGGTTCCATCAGACTGCTTAATGTTCTCTATGCTTAATTACACATCAGCAAACTAGCATGTGGTTCCGCTGCTTTTTGTTCGTTTTACCCTACATTTTCTGATGCTAGCTATTACATCACTGCTCCGAGTCTCTTTTCATTACTTGTTTGTGTGTTCTTGATCTTCCCAAGTTGCATGACTAATTTGATGCTTCTATTAATTATGGAGCTGCCAACCCCATCAAGCAAAATATTTGTTCTTTTGGGGCTGGCACCTCGAACAAGCATAAAAATAGAGGGAAGCAGATATATTGTCGTGTATGCACACACCCTTCTTTCATTAGTTTAGATGAACCATTGATGATCAATTCGGACCAGTGCATGCGATTAAAATTAATTTTACCTAAATAGATGGTGCAGAATAAACTACAACAACTAGATTTGCAACCACGGGATGCTGACGATATCTTCAAAGAACATTGCAACAGCAGCTAGGCTTCACAGCAACATATGGTAAGCCAGTGTGTTTTAGTACATGTGAAATGTAATGCGAGTGGGCTGCTTTCTTGGCTTGTGCCCTCAACGTGTAATCCTACCGAATTACAAATAGTTCAGTTGTCTGCTTTGCTGTATTGCTTGATTCGAATGCTTGTTTGTTGTTACGCTATACCTGAGTTGGCCAATATGTCAGCAGTGCCTGCTGTACTATCGTAAAGAAATGCATGCCTATTTCATTTGAGTCCTTAACTTTTCCTCTCAACTTCATCACAAGACTGTCTTCGTAGTTTATATGAGGCCACACTGTTAAGTGCTTTCTCAGATTATTTCAACTGCTTAGATGCCTTGGCAACTTAAATATAGCGGTTGTACACTCCCTTTCAACTAGGGATGTCAACTGGGTCCCGTTTAATCCCGATTAAAGTCCACTAGTGGTATGATAGTTCAAAAGAGTTTTTGTTTTTTGAGGAAAATGAACTAGGGAGGTAGCAAAAACTAACTAGATGGGACTGGCGGATGTCGTTTATTTGCCACTTACATCCCTAGTTTCATCTTACCATTTTAATTTCTTTTCGGCTGATGCTGCTTCGAACCATTTAAATATAGTTTGCCATGCTCGGCAATAATTCGTCCGTCGTTTACCATGTAAGCTTACTGCCTGGATCATACGATAACTATCTCTTACTTATGTCCAGCGGAAACCTTTCAGGATGCCGTTCACACTAGGACACAATGTACAACCCCAGAATCTATTTGTGGAAGCAGTGCGCCATCCATGTTACCAGATGGTAGCAGTTCAGAGGCAACACCGCCGGAGAGCAGTCTGAGCACAGATATTATAGTGCTTGAGGCTCTACTAGAGGCAGAAAGAGATGGTGTGGCTGCCATGAATGAGGTAATCTTTATCTTGAGGCTGGAAATTACGGAATTAGCGGCACGCATTATGCAAGCAACCCAAGAATTGGAGGAAGTAAGAATGTTGCATTTGAAGACGGAGGAGGTCCTGCTGTTTCTGCTATCTGAAGCCCAAGGTAATCCCGGTTCTTCTTTAGATACCAGTTGAAATTGTCATTAGATTATTGTACTTGCATGTTGTGTCATGTCTCTGAATGGATTATGTTGCAAGACCCCCTATGTTGTCCATGTGTTGTAATGATCCGAATTTTTTAGGCGAGGTAATCCTCAGTACTTGTATGATTGACATAAGGTGAACTGTTTTTCGTGTGAGCATATTGTATTGGATGAAATAACTGTTTGACTCAGAGTGTATCCAACCTACTGAATTCGAAGATCATGGCATTTCTAAATCTTAATCATATATAAAGGTGGAATAAATCTTTGTTGTGGTTTTGAAGAAATAAATAAAAAAATGCATAATTATCTATGGATATTCGTAATCGAATACAAATTGGATTTGAATTTAGTTTGCCAGGTCCGAGGGCAAACATGAATGTTAATTCTCCCAAGTTTTGAACAAAGCGGCTAAGCACCCACTATAATTTGTGGGCTGCCCGAAGCAAGTGTTTGCGAGATGGAAAATTACTGTCTACCCCTGACAGTTGACATCCTTATCGACCGGATTTACACTGCTGTCGATAGGGGTAGACTAGTAACTTCAATCAGACGTGACACGACGGCCTCTGAGCCCATTCAGACATGGTGTGCGTCAAATGTGGGCGGCAAAACACATTTGATTCAAGCTCGTCCGAAAGACATGTGTCTCTTCCTCCATTTCCTCATTCATACACGATGGGCGGCAAAACAAACTCTCCTCGTCCGAAATCGATGTAGGCTAATATTTTAAATAGGGACAGATGTGTAACTTCCATCAGACGTGACACAACCGCCCTACCTGTCTGCCCCGTTCATACACCATGGGCGCCAACCGTGGGCGTCAAAATACCCTCTCCTCGCTTGAAATAGTTACTGGCAAATATTTGGGAGATGCAAGATTACCGTCCTATCCCCAACCGACGCGATGTCCAAAATTTTAAACGGGGGATAAGTTCGTGACTTTCCCCCATTTCAGAGAAGCGTGTCCCAAAGTTTGAGATCCCCCCTCCCCTCCATTTCCCCATTCATACACCATCAGCGGCATGACAACCTCCGCACTACGGCCAGCCTCCTCCGTCCGCCACCCCATCCTCCACCTTGCCAGAGCCGCTACCCCTACCTCGTCATCCACTGCAAGAGATGGACGTCTCTCATCCACGGCGCTGGACCAGGATCCTTTCATCGCCTCCTCTCACTTCATCGGCGCCGTCGTCCACCTTGCCGTAGCCGCTCCTACAACCGCCTCATCCACGGCAATAGGATATATCCCCCGACCCGGCCGTCTGCCGTCTAAAGTCTTCTTCCCCGCCGCCGACAGCCATCGCACCTGTAGCACCCTCAACATATCAGCACAGGCCTACACGGCATCACAAGAGAGGTGGTACTCTTCCATATGTGCTTAAGTTATTGATCTCACCTGGAAAATAGATCTAATTTGTTTATTGTACTTTACTTGTCCGTACCGAATCGTAGTGGCTAGTTGAAAGCAAACATTGGTTGCGAAGTAGCTTTATCCGGTTTGCACCTTCAGATCCGCCATGGCACGGGCACTATACTCGTAAAGCTTATGGTTTCCCCCCTTTATATTCACTACCATCATTGTAGGTGCTTCATGTCGTGCTAGCACTGCTCCTCAAGACCTCAACCCAAAGCTTACGTGTTGAAATACGAATCTGATATGATGCTCATATCACTAAAACAAAGAATGTTTAATTGGTCACCTAATGTTCCTATATTCATTTCGAAAAGCATGTGCGCCACCCACTGGTCCAGCTAGTTCCACTTTCCTGATTTTTCTCTCGATGCTTTGGGTTTTCCCCTTTTATCTACTCTACTATGATCTGCGTAGGTGCTTTCTGTCGTACTAGCATTACTCCACCCTTCAAGCTAAACAACACAACACTCAGAATTCGAAAGCTTAGTTGTTCAAATATGATTGTGATATGATACTGATATTAGTTAACTGACACATTAATTGGTCAGCTAAAGGTCCCACTTGAGTTTCCACATGCATGTCGTGACATATAGAGAGATAGCATAATTACATTTCTTTGTCACTTGTTGACCGTACTTTCTTGTCCATACCAAATCTAGTTGTTATTTCAAAGCAAACATCGGTTGCTAACTACCCTTTGCGCGGTTTGCAGCTTCAGATCTGCTATCCCACTGCCACGGTCAACACTGTACTCATCATGCTTATGTTTTCCCCATTTTATGATGATCACAATCAGCCTACATGGTTCGTGTCGTAATAGCACTACTCCGCCCATCGAGCTAAACAAGCTTAGTTTTAAAAATTCATGTGTGGAGCTAAACAAGTGAGATTTTCTTTGTAATGCAGATATTAGTAAAACTGAGAGATGTTTAATTGGTTAGCTAAATGTTCCTACTTTAGTTTCGAAATGCATGTGAGCCACATATGGAGAGACCGGAAAGAATAGTATTTCTCTGTGCACTCTGGTTCATCATGTGTGGCCAACCGACATTGCATTGAAACACTTGTAATATCTTCAATCTGCTTGCTCTTCTGCTCTTCTTTAAGATGATACTCTTCTCTTGCGGTCGACTGGTCAGGTCGAGTTGTTCTCCCTTAGTATATTTTGAATCTGTCAGGTCAGGTCGACTTGTTCTTCTTTACTATATGTTGAAGCTATCATCTGCGAAGTGTCATCACTTCTGGAGCTCTCATATTTTGAGTAGTAGGCCACATTATATTAATGCACACAACAAATTACAGCATGCATGGCATCTTTTAAAAGAATTGCAGAGATAGCACAAAGGGGTTTACAGGGAGGCAGTATTGGATTAGAATCACTTCTGCATTACAAAGAAAATCTCACTTGTTTTTATGTTTTCATGCATGTCAGATATTGAACATTATCAAAATGAATATGAGAATGGGCGCACGAGAGGAATATTGCGGAACGATCCACTGGCTAACAAACTTGGCATGGTGGAGGATGGCCTATCTTATTCACCCATCAAGGTGCTTGCTCTAACTTTGCAAAGTTGTATTGGTCGCACATATTTTGCATCTGACCTCTTGCATTACTTCTACTTTGTTACACCATCTGCTTAGTTTAAGCATCATATATGAGTATATGCCATACCTATCCATTTTCTGTACCTATTCCATGTGTCGTCACACTATGTTTTTCCAGTCAAATGTTGTTCTTTCGTAATAGATGTCCAAAAGGAAGAGGGTGAGTGCAGATCCTCAAGGAGTACAAACTAGGTATTTGGAAAAGGTAGTGATACCTGTTAAATCAGATAGATCAGCAGCCACAGAAAACACAGGCCCAACTGTACCACACTTTACCCCTACTCCAGTGGCCAAACCCCTATTAGAACTGCTGGGAGCCCAGCGTCAGGTACTGTCTATGATATCAATTCAAAATTTGAACTCCTAAATTTCTGCTTGTGCCTTACCTTCTCTCTTGTATGAAAACTAATTTCAGATGAATCTCCTTGCTCAAAGGATCATACGATCTCAAAACAATAATGGGCTCTGCATTGCTCTTGTCAGTACCTCTCTCCCTTTTGCCTTGTAACGCTGTACTTAATTAATTGCTATTTGATTATGTATCATCAGTCTGCACCTGAGCTTCATTATCCTCTGTTTCTTCCAATATTATTTGATCTATATTTACTCTTTGCAAAATGTAGAATAATGGCAACGCTTATAAAGAATTTTCTTTGGGGAATTTATTGAATTATCCTTCCATCAACATGGAGAAGGGCTTTGTCCAGCCCGTGTTAACATGTAATGTAAGTTCATCCTTCTCAAGCCTTCAAACTTTGTTCTAGTATAGATTTGGATAGGCATCATTTCCTCCACTGCTGTTTGCTTTGCTGTTTACATCTGATTGGATGTTTGCAACAACTACCAGTTTCAAATTGTAGTTGTAAAAACATGTTCCTTATGCAGAACAGATCCATTTATTTGCTTATATAATTGTGAAACCTGTTACGTGTCTCCTTGTTTCTCTTTCAGAGTCGTATCTCTTACGCCAGGCAGAACTTTAGGGAAGATAGTGAGCCAAACCATCTTGAGGACAGCGAGATGAGCCCAAGGTCCTGTCTTGATGAAGACAGTGAGTTGAAGCTACTCACCAGCAGGTGTGAGACAACCTCTGTGCAGTCGCTGCCTCAATCAGTTTGACTTCTTCAGTCTCAACTTAAAGCGAAAAGGCTTGCTTCAGCTCAGCTCCGACTTGAAGTCAAAGATGCAATGAAGATTTCAGAGGACTGCCATGCGCACCATCATGCTTTAAATCTAGTGTTGATGCATCTATCGTTGACACAACTGAGGTCTACTCAGCTTCTTCAGCTGTTTGGGGGGGCCGACCTTGCCAGGCCTAGTGCCTTCTGAAGTGCTCTCAGTTTTGTATATTCTTTTGTCAGCGCGTTTATTTGCACTGGTGGCGAACTTTGATGCCCAGTGGATGTAATATGTGTGATAGCCGTGATAGCCTAGCGTAAGTTGCTTGCTTATTTATTTCCTTGCTGTCTTGTTTATTTGTTTGCTTGTAGTCATAGCAGTTCTTTTTCTGCGGTTTGCTAGTGGCTGCAATAACCTATTTTTTAAAACTAGGCCACAATAACCATGGGCTAATATTTACTGTAGTGACACTTAGCCTCCTACGGGCCATAGAAACAGTGGGCCTTCTATGGGCCGTAGAAACAGTGGGTCTTCTACGAGCCGTAGAAACAATGGGCCTTCTATGGGCCGTAGAAACAATGGGCCTTCTATGGGCCATATCATCAATGGGCCTTATACGGGCAGTATGATCGATTGGCCAAACATGGGCCAATAACAGGCCACATTATGGCCGTAAACGGGCTAGAGTTGGAGTTGTCCGTTCATGGGCCGACCATAACAGGCCATCATTAATAGGCCATATTTCATGATGCTATGAAAACGGCCCAACGTGTTAACGGACCACAAACGGGCCGACTGTAACCACGGGCTGAATTTGGCCCACAAGCAGAAAATGACAGTAATGGGACGTAAGTAAATGAATGTTGGAAATGAGCCCAAGAATAAATGGGCTCTGAGAAGGCCGAAAGATAACATGGGCTGGAAACGGCCCAATGGAATAATGGGTCATTAATGGGTATAAAGTGATACACTGTTCATTACGGGCCAGTTTCACCACGGGCCGTTAATGGGTGTAAAGTGATACACTGTTCATTATGTGCCAGTTTCACCAAGGGTCGTTAATAGGCCAAGAGTTACATAGGCCCTCATATGGGCCGAAAGACATCATGGGCGATACATGGGCCAGAAGTGAAAACGGGCTGGAATCATATTGGGTGGCCCAGATGACGCTACTGGGCCTAATTTGGATAGGCCATAACGGGCCTTGGGTTAGCGGGCTGTAAATGGGCTATATGCGAACAGGCCGTTAACAGGCTTTACATGGGCCGGCCCGCCACCTTTTGGCCAAGTCAAACGGGCCGGCCTTTTTACAGGAATGGGCCTCTCTGGGGCCGTGCCACGTGTCGACGTATCATAGGCGCCTTCTGTCCAACGAGTGGATGACATCTGTCCTAACGATGAGCCGACACGTGTTTCCTCCAGCCAATGATGATTTTACACGTGGAAAATCCCCATTGGTCGGGGCTGTTAACGGGTTATCGGATCCAAAACCCGACCCGATAGCTTAACGGCGTTCCGTTACGGTGGTTGCCACGTGTCGGTCACCCTTGACGAAAGCACTTCTGTGACACGGGATTTATCATCATGGAAGTGGACACTTCTGTGATGATAATTTTGGTAATGTCATGGAACACTTCTACGACAGCACAGGTATGACTATCTTGATTCTATCATAAAATCGTCATGGATGTACATGCATGACAGAAAACGCGACCTACTGTGACAAACACGTATCATCACGGAAGTGTATTTTTTTGTAGTGTTCCCACATCCAGTGCCTCAGAATGCAAATGACTTTCCAGGTTTTCATAACATGCAGATCAACAATGCACCTGCAGACAATGCTGAGTGGGAAGAGTGGGATGAGCAGGGTCACTGGGCTTTTCCTCAGCCAGCAGCTCAACCTATGGACATGGTTCAGCAGGAAGAAGTTCAGTTAGATGGTAATGAAGCTCTGCCTAACAGCAGCATTACCACAACAATGTCCTTGTCTGAAGGTTTATCTTCCCATAACAATGGTGGGATCAACATTCAGAACCAAGCAGTGAATCAAATAGCTTTGGGAGACATTGGGGCCCCTCTAGGTATTGGCCTAGACAATTTACTGCAAGCATACCCTTCTGATGATTAGGACAATGATTTTGAAGAAGGAGAGTTCATTGCACCTGTGGATCAGCAGTTGGGAGTTGCTGAGCATTTGGAACAATCTGCATCTGCAACTGTAGCACTAGAACAAAACAATGCAGAAGAGAATGAGAATGAGATATATCAGAACCAACAAGCGGAGGCTCAACATGTTGTAGTCACTGGAATAGAGAGAAATGGTGTTGCAGTTACAGAAGTGGTGATTGCAGAAGATTGCAAGTTGCTACAATACAAGAACTGACTAAAGAGGGGTCAAAAGTAAGTGAGGCCCCAATGAACTCTATTCCTGGTCCTATTGGGGAAAATGCTGGTACTTCTACAACTATAAACACTCTTAATCTGGATAATGCTAGTAAAGCAAGTATCAATTCACAAGATATATTTAATTTGGCCTCACAACATGCTTTATCTGTTATTGATGGTGCTCATCTTATGTCTGAGGAAGGTATAGATCTTTGGGGGAAACACTTTGCACCTTCTCCTACACAGGTGGCAAGTTCCTTTTCATCTGAAATTCTAGTAAGTTGGTTCAATTTCATCCTTCACTTACTTCTGACACCAGACAAGTTTGAATGGACACTGCATTTGCTAAAATCATCACTATGGCAAATTTTGATTGAAAACTGTAAGGAGGAAGAAACCATGACTTTTTGCATTCTTGATAAATGTTGTATCTCTCAGGCTCCTGTCTGTAGGCTTCATTCCCCAATGGGCTTTAATAAAGAGAATGCATTTAGTAGCCCAGCAACACACTCTTCATCTGGAGCAGGTAGCCCCCTCAAAATGGTCTCTCCTGGGAATGTTATTCTCCTACCTACTGGTGAGGCAATCTCAAGAAAGAGGAGGGTAAAAGGTCCCTTAGTTGAAACTCAGGTAAGGAGGAGTGCAAGAATTAGAGAGGAAAACAAGGGTTTCAAAAGAAACTCATGCTCTAGAAATATTTGTCTTCCTTGCAATGTTGTCCCTCTAGTTTTACCTAGTAAAGTAGTTAAAAACCTCACAACATCTTTTTGCAAGGTGGCTCAGGAGGAGCTGCAAGAGAAACTGGCTAAGAGGGCCAAAAGCAAGGAGCCTGATGGGGAGGCCAGGAATTCCAAGGCCAAGGACAACAACAACTCCAACACTAGTGCCTAATGATTGGTACCATACTAATATGTATTGACTGGAAAGCCAGGAATCAAAGGAGAAATGTTCCTAAGATTTTTATTCTAGACTGTTGGCTTTAAGCAGTGTCAGATGTATTTTGTTATGTATTTGAATGACATCTATGTATGCAGACTTTGTTGCTTTTGCTGTAATGAATCCTATAACTGGGTGATATGAAAGAAGGGGATTTGGCAACCTGGCTATATACAGGTTCTATGCTGCTATCTATATTAATTTAGGTTCTCAGTCTGGACTGCTCTGGTATGTCAAGGGATGGACCCCGATAGCAAAATAATGATGAAGAAGTTACAAAATGAATAGTAGCAGATATTGGAACATTCAAAACTAGAATATTAGGGGCATTAATGCAGAAGCAGAATGGTTAGCCTTAAAGTAGAAAATTGAGGAAAGTGCACCTGGGATTATTTGTTGACAGGAGACCAAAAGAGAGATGTTTGATCTGGCTTATGTACACAATTTTTTCCCACAAAGATTTAATAAATTTGAGTACTTGCCCTCTGTAGGGGCTTCTAAGGAGTCATTATTGCCTGGATTGGTTCCCTCTTCCAAGGAGAAGTTTTGTTCCAAAACATATTTTCCCTCCCAGTGAAATTTATTTGCAGCACCTCAAATTAGTCTTGGATATTGACTAACATATATGGTCCTAGTAATCAGGAAGATAAAGCAAAATTTATACAATGGTTTAGTAACATTCAAATGCCTCCTGAGGTGGATTGGATAGTTATGGGTGATTTCAACTTTATCAGATCTCCAAGTGACAGAAATAAACCATGAACCAAATGTTAGTTTTCAATGAGGCTATTAGCAACCTGGGTTTGTTAGAATTGCCTTTAAAAGGGAGGCAATTTAGTTGGAGTAACTTGCAGGAAAACCCACTGTTAGAGAAGCTGGACTAGTTTTTTTACATCTGCTTCCTGGATGACTTCATATCCAGTGTCGGTGTACAAAAGTATGGTTTTTTTGTACCCCTTACTTGTGCACGGGCAGTCGTAGCCACACCTGTGGCAAGGCTTAGCAGGGCAGTAGAAGACAAAATACAAGACTACCAAGACAAACACTTAGGCCAGTGAACAAAGAGTAGAAGACATGCTAGACCTCCCCCGGCAACACCCTTGCCGGGGCAGCCTATGTAGCCCCGACAAGAGCCTTGCTGGGGCGACCTGCGAAGCACCAACAAGGCCACCAACATCGAGGCTGAGAGCTCTAACACCATTGACAAAGTCAAGGCCAAGACTCGAGGATGCGTGCGTAGTAGCATGCAGATCTTTGTGAAGACTGACAACCTGCGAGGCTATGTGGAGGCCAAAAGACAAAGACCCCCGGAAAGACCCTTGCCGAGGATGACTGCGAGGCCCCGGCAAGACCCTTACCGGGGACAGTTGCGGGTCCACAGCCAGGCCTGCACCCGACAAGGCTTCGCCACCTCACAGCCGTTCCAGCGCAGCGACCAGCCTGCCAACTAAGCAAGCACCTATGTGGTGGCATGCTGATCTTCGTGAAGGTCCTGCCACCACGCCAGCACAACGGCTTGCCAGCCAGCCTGGCGCTGCATTCCTCGTCAGCCTGGACGCGTGTCAAGGCAGGATGAGGCGGCGGCGGACGGGATGGGTTCTGTTACCATTCCCTATAAAGTTGGAGGGCTTGTAAGTAGCGCATTTAATGCATTTTTCCTTCAATGTCAATGATAAGCTTGTACATTGTAGCTACTTTACACCTCTTGTATGCCACTATGGCAACCCTTTGACATATAAAAGGAGGCCCGAGGCATACTAGGGAAGGATTCAGATTTTTTGTACTGGGCATGCATAGCAGCTAGTTTAAGAACTCAAGGACACTAAATATACACCGAAAGCAGGACTAGGGTTTATGCTCCTCAGCGGCCCAAACCTGGGTAAAAATCCCTCGTGCTAATCACCGAACCTGCTCTTTGTGCAACTCTCTCCCTACCAACCGTACAAGGGATCCTCATGATCCCATAGGTGCCATTTCCCCAACATCTTTGGCACGCCAGGTAGGGGCGGAAGTTGTGCAAATCTGGTCTAGTAGTTAGTGCACGAGTTTCTTCATCGCTATGGCTCCAAAGAAGAAGACGATCACGATGATCGGTTCGTTTGGGGCCGGTCTGCCCGTGCCAGTGTGAACATGCGACGGGGTTGAAGCCAGTGGCGGAGGAGGTCAAGATCATCCACATCATCCTGATACCAGAAGCCAGGCGAGCAGCATCGTCCATAGCGGCAACAATGATCCACGCGCCGCCGCATCCAAGGATGGACCTGTGCTGCCTACGAGCGCTGCGGGGACCTCCAAGGGTAGGATGAGGACCCCGCCGACACACACACCACGGCCCTCCCTGGTCGTGCGTGATGAGCAGTGTCGCGACATTGGTGACCCCGGGCGTCATCGCGGCAAGAGCCCTCAGCATCATTCTCAAGATGCACAGGGCGACATGCATGCCAAGATGCTGGTGAAAAAGGCGCGTGGCCACAGAACCATGACGGAACTCCTTCTAACGTAGTTAGAAGTCCGAGCTCCTCCTGTTTCTCCCACTTGTTTCTGCCGCCGACGCGAGCAGAAGCATTTGCACGAGCACAGCTACTCCTCGACTTCCCCACTACTGCGGAGAAGCAAGAAGAGCAGAGGGCTGCTATCCAAAGCCTTATTGGCCACGCCAACAGGGATGTCCACCAAGAGGCAAGTCCCTCACGGCACTGGACCACTGAGCCAGCGCACGTTGACAGTGGAAGGGGTGGAGGCGCCGCAACCATGGTGCACTCCCCTCCACCGCGGCAGCGGCGGTCGCCAGCGCGTTGGGTTAACGCCCATGATAACGTGTCCACGACGTCGTCTGATCCACGAGCATGTCGCGACCAACGTCAAGTTCTTCCTGAACGGCTCAAGGAAGACGCCCGGACCACCATCGAGCGGCGACAGGAGGCGCGCCACCAATTTGATAGGCGTGCTGGGCCCACTGTGTACAGGCCTGCGCTAGAGGATGCTGACGACTTGCCCTATGCAACAACCTGTCCAGCGTTTACTCGTGAGCTATGGCAGTTCCAGTGGCCCACCACCCGCACGTTCAAACCAGAGGTCCCAGAGAAGTACAATGGCAAGACTCATTCGTCCGAGTTCCTGAGCGTTTACACCATCACGATGCAAGCCGCCGGAGCTCGGGACGGCAAGGTACTCGCGAACTATTTCCCATTGGTATCAAGCCAACGTCAGGTTATGGTTGATGCACCTGCCGATAGACTCCATCTCCTCTTGGTCGGATCTGTGCCATGAGTTTCTTGGCGCCTTTCCTGGCGGCCACGTAGCTCCTGGCCAGGCAAGTGATTTGCATGTGATCCCTCAGAGGGATGGCGAATGCTTGCGCAAATACATACAAAAGTTTAGCCGTCTGCAGTACAACATCCCCGATGTTCATCCCGCTGCTGTCATTAGCGCGTTCCATCAGAACGTGCGCAACCATAAGATGTGTGAAGAGCTGGCGATGAACAAGGTTACGGATGTTGCCGAGCTTTATGTTTTGCCCGACAGGTGTGTCCGAGCTAAAGAAGGAAGGAAGTACCCCGGCGAACACGCCGATGCGGGAAGTGACTCTGAAGATGAAGACGTCATCGCCCCGGTGAAGAAGGGCCGACGATGCAACAGGAAGCGCAAGGGCAAGACCGTGCTTGCTGTCGAGGAACCTGGCAATGCCGGCACCGCTAAGAAGGCCAAGGTAGACGACCCCGACAAGGAGATTGCCGGATGCGACACTAGCCGAGCCTTGGCGGCTGTCACCAAGCCATAGGACTCCGACAAGCAATATTGCAAGATTCACCGCACGAAGGGCCATGACCTCCAAAACTGCCGTCAAGTTGAGCAGCTGATGGAAAAGCAAAGGGCTGAATACGAAAGATGAGACAAAGAGAAGGGCCAAGATGGTGCTGAGGGATCCGACAAGAAGGGCGGCGACCGAGGCGCCACGGCAAAGACAAGCAACAAGAGAGGGCCTGCTCGAGGCCGTGACAAGAAAGAAGGAGATGATGATCATGACGATGATGACGAGTCTAGCGAGCACGAGTTTCAGAAAGCCACAGAGGTTATGTGTGTTGATGGAGGCGCATCATTGCATTCTCCCCGCCATGAACTTAAACATTGGGCACCTGAGATCAATGCAACCGAGCCGATAATTGATGCACAGAAGCCACTGAAATGGTCCAACACGCCTATCATTTTTGATGCTGAGGATCACCACGACCGCACAACCGCGGTCGGGTGTTTGCCGTTTTTGGTTTCACCAACAATCCACAACCTCAAGGTGACAAAAATGCTAGTTGACGGTGGGGCTGGTCTGAATTTGATCTCGCCCAACGTGAGCAAGAGGTTGCAGATCCCTGATGAAGATCTCAAAGAAATAGGTACTTTTCAATGGATCAATCCTGGGAGAAGTGTGACACCCCAAAATTTTAACCTTGTTTTATTAATTAAAATTTGTCAAGAAACTAAAACTTTTATTTTCTGGATTTTCTCCTGATTTCAGAACCATTCTTTTCTTTATTATTATGGAGTTTTTGCCCCAAGGAAAAACTTTTCAATCATTGTTGGACTTGTTTACCCTCTCAAATAAAACAATTCTTTTATCAGTGGGATTATTTATATAATTATTTTTCCCTGAGCTTTATTTCTCTAAATGGGTTTTTCATTAGTTTCAGGGCCTCTTTTGCACTACAACCATTTGATAAATTTATTTAAAAATCCCACCTAAATTTGGAGATGTCATGTGATGTTTTTAAATCACTTTTATGCAAAAATATATTTCAATCATTGGATATTTTGGGTTCTACACCAAGTTTTCAAATCTGGTCCAGTGGGCAATTTTACACTACAACCTATTTAAATATTTCTTTAAAACTTCTACCAAAATTAGGGGAGGTCAGTAGGAGCATATTATTCCACTTTGTGCAAAAACCCATTGATGTTCTTTGAAAAATTTGAGTGAATCATCCTCTTTTTCATTCTGGTCCAACTTGATGATTTGTACTGCAACCATCTTCTAACTTGCTCCTTTACCCATGAGTTTTCTCCTGCTTGTAGTGCACCTTACGAAACCCTTAAGTCTAGGAAAGTGGACCCATTGGATGATTTTAAGTGCTTGCAAACATGCCCTTTTCTTCCTGTCCAAAACTGAGTTTTGCAAAACTTGCACTAACAAGTTTCTCCTTTTGACAAACTAACTTTACCACCCTCTCATTCATCCAAAGAGACACTAGCCTGGAGAATTTGGCCACTCCAAGAAATGCCTTAGTGCCCTTGGCATTGTGTCAAACACCTTATGGGCATGATCAGTTTTAACATGACTTTTGTCATTGCTCTATGACCTTGCACCTCTGGGAAAACTAACGTGTCCACTAAGCCTCTAGATGACTTTAAACTAGGTCTGTTAAACCCCAACCTCACCCGAGACCTCTAGCATGCCCTGGCATTTTCTCGAGCACGTCCCATGCGTGCTCTGGGCGTGCCCAGAGCGTGCGTTTTGCACGCACGTGTACGCGAGCCGCCGCGTCGCAACCCTGGCCCTTGCTCGCCCGCAGAGACGCGCCCGACCTCATCCGATCGCAGGAACCATCCAAGCCCTACCCTGGAGCCGCACATGGCCGCCGTCAGGTCAGATACGGCGGCTAGTGGCCGGCCACAGTGGATCCTGCCACGGTCAGCACCGCCCGAGCCACCAGCACTCGCCACCTGCCCCTGGAGTAGCTCAGACTCATCCACAAGCGCGTCCTCTAGCTCTCGTCGCCGCCACGTCGCCCTGACCGCTATAGAGCGGCGGTTCGCCAGCGACCTTATCCTCGGCCGCGGAACAGCCATGGATGCGCTATAAATAGGACCCCCCCGATCTCGTCCAGGCCTCAAGCAACCTCTCTCACTCCCTCACCGATCCGCCCGTAGCAGTAGGAAGACCAGAGAGGTCGTCTTCCTCATCTCCGGCAATCACAACCGCCGCCACTGTCTGGATCACACCGACGCCACCAGGGCCTCCCCCTCTCCACTCTCTTCACCAGGAGCTCCCTCTCCCTCTCGTGAGTCCATCCCCCTACTCAATTTTGATCAGGACTCGCGGTAGGCGAAAACCCACTCTGCCCGACGGCCACCGTCCGCTGCGAAGCTCGCCGCCGGCGACTCCGCCCACCCCAGGAACCTTAGCGACCACCGAAAGGACCGTCTCGACCCCCTGAGCCCGCGGATGGCCTCGGTTTCTCGGACGGTGCCGCCGTTCACCGGCGAGCATCGCCAGAGCCCCGCATCGGCTCGGACAGAGGAGGAAGAAGGCGGGGGCGACTGGTCAAACCTGACCAGTGGGCCCCCTGGACCCTCTGTCAGTGACCAGCGCCGGTCCACGCTGGTGTAAGTGGAAGCGCAAAGCCCCCGAGTACGTCTCCTCTGCTTCAAAAACGTATTCTGCCCAAAGCGTTTTCCTTTTTCTATTTTATTAAAAAAACAAAATTTGACTAAACTTTAACTGGCTATATCTTTTTAATTAAAACTCCAAATGGGTTGATTCTTTTTCCTACCTCTCTCAAATTTAGTCTAATTTATTTTAAGATTTATTTAAAAAAATTTCAGACAACTTCTTTGCACTGTTTTGAAGTATATGCTATTTGAATATTTTTCAAAATAGGATTTTTGGAGAAGAAGAAAACTTTCAAAAGTTTTAGGATGCACCCTGCCTCTACACAACTTGAAGGCAAGCATTCTGAACCCTGGCATGATATTTTGTGTGTTAGTTGGCACGCTTATAACACCGCCCTGATACGGAGAACGTGTTACTTTATGTGGTGACGTGATCATTTGCTTGAAGTGCATATTAGTTATTTCCTTGCTGTTGGAAATGAATATGTATGTGATGGTAAACACCCTCATGTACCTTGCATGCATGCCGGAAAAGAATCCGGGAAAGCCTCTGCCTTGGGTAGGCGTGAGCTTGTCGCCGGTCTCCATCGGGACGGTTATGTCCGGTATGCATAGTGAGATATAATGAGTGGTGATTCTGTTGGTTGAAATATTTTTGTTACACATATCTTGCAGGTAATTTTTAAACCTCCTGAGTCGACCGTAGATCGAGTCTTGTTCCAGTAACCCCCATACTTGTTTCGTAGTACCACTTGCCCTGCCGCATGTAGGGTGAGGTTCAGTAAGTTGTCAACCCCTTTCTTGGCACACACCGTACAGAGAGGCCATGGTGGAAGATACCGACTGCATCCGGTAGGCAGGCCACCTGGTCCGGGGGCATGTGTGTTTCCGGTTGGGACCGAGAGGGTGGCACCCCTTAGAGCGCGCGTCATAAATTTGATCCCATGCTACACGAGCTTGTAGCCTCCCCACTTAGAGTTTTACTTGACATGTGTCGTGGGTGATTCCAGACACGGGTAAGTTAAGCTGGTGTGTGCAAGTCAGGTGCGTTTTCAATTAAAAGACCGTAGACGGAATTAGTCCGATGGACTAAAGGAATCTGTTACTTGTGGGTAAAGAGTACACCCTCTGCAGAGATAATATCTATTCGAATAGCCGTGTCCATGGTTAAGGACTACAGTCTGGGTCGGGTCAAGTGTCGGTCTTAGTATCGGTCTTCGGAGGAGAACTACTAAACCAGAACCTGGAATCATGACGTGTGACTTATGGTGATGATGATTATTATTGTTACGAACTAACCCCTTTACATTATTTGAAGTACTGAGTATCCCTGGAACAGTTCTACCTCCTGGATATTCATTGTGATTATTTTCTGATAAGCCCTGTATGTGGTGTCGCACAGACGCCCGACTATGGCATGCTTGTTATTGATTTACCTTATAAGCCCTTTATGTGGTGTCGCTGAGATGCCCGACTGTGGCATGCTTGTTGTTATTTACCTTATAAGCCCTTTATGTGGTGTCGCTCAGATGCCCAACAGTGGCATGCTTATTATTTTCTTTACAAGCCCTTTATGTGGTGTCGCTCAGACACCCGACTGAGGCATGCTTCATATCATGATCCTTTCGAGGCTTCGCTTCAGACACCCGATCGGTGCATGATATTTCTACTCCAATATTGCCTATTCATGTTGTATACAAATGACCTGCTTGCATGCATCATGGATTATATTTTTTGACTGACACTATGATCATAGGATTATATTCAGAGCATGATTATCGTTTGTTATATTATACTGGTATTCATAATGTTTGCGAGTACATTCAAAGTACTCACTGGCTTGTCCCTGGCTATTGTCTTGGCCAGATTTCTTGCTTGGAGAGGAGTGTTGCGAGGACAGCCCCGGAAGCTAAGCAACGGTGATAGCAGCCTCGCGAAGATAGGAGTTAACCTGGTCAGCTGTTCCTGTTGGGGAAATGGAGCCCCATAGACACCGATGATCCACAGACCGCTTCCGCCATCAACCACTAGTAATAACTTGTTGTACCCATAGGCCAGAATCGTCTTGTACTACAGATTTTGTATTTTGCTTGGAATTTCTGTATCAAGTTGGTGCCTCATCAGCTAACAGTAATCCTGGGGTTGGTGAGCACAACGGTCATTTTCTGGAAATTAATACCCGGAAAACCGGTCGTGACAAACTTGGTATCACAGCCAGGCTGACCATTTGCTAATCCTATCTCAGCCAGGTCAATAAACCTAGGTTAACCAACCCACCAGACCATAACCTAACCCCAGCCAAGCTTCTCGTGCAAGATAGCCACACAGTGACCCCGACACCTCTGGCAGTCGGTGACCAACCTTTCAGCCTAGCCTGTCGATCACGCGCCAGTGACCGACACATAGATTGTCTTATTCACAAGCATGCAAAGGAAGACTCCGTTCCCTTTTTCTATAAAAAGGGCACGCTAGCACAACACAGCCCTGCCTCTTCCTCAAACCAAGCTATAATGCCTGGCCCCGTCGTGCACAATGAGACCACAGCAAACAACCTTGGAGGTTTTGTGACCGTGCTCGCGAACCTCACCCGCCGTGCCTTTGCATTAGAGGAGCCTCCAGAATATGTGGTGTACCCAGGACCCATGGGCGGTGAAAGCCGGCAATTCTGGGCCACCGTGCACATCTATGGTAGGGGTCTATCTCCAGAATGCCCCTACAGGTTCACTGGAAGGACAACTTCCTTTGAGCCACAAGACATCCAATTGGCTGCTCGAGAGGCTGTAGTGCAACTCCGGCACTTGTCGCCCAGAGTTAACTGCCGCTTGTTCTACTACTACCCTAGCCGTGACGGGTATGGTAGGCCACCCCAGGTTGCCAACGGAGATCATGAGACGGATCCTGCTCTGTTGCATCTAGTGCGCTATGTAAGTCCACTAGAGGGTCTGTTCGATCAAATCACCCTTGATCTGATCGCGGCTCGTGGAGAGCTGATCCGCCGAGCCCCAGCAAGACGAGAAGATGAGCCCAACACCGACAACCCAGTCGTGCTGTTTGGACAACCGATCGAGTCTTTGAGGTCTGCCCCAGTTATCGACCAAAATACCTTGATGACCCCGGAAGTGCTCCGTCGCCTTTTGGGAACACGCTCCAACGGGATTGTGGCCAACAATCCCCGAGATGGTCATCATCGCTACCCCGACCCTGCAGCCCCTCAACCCCCTCCAGCAGATCACGACGGTGAAAATCGTGGAGAAGCTTCGGCATCCACAAGGCAAGCCCGCTTAGATATGAACGAGGTAGACTAGAGTCGCTCGAATGGTACCGAGTCTTAGAATGTCCTCGCCTTGTAATCTTGTGACCCTGTATCGCCGTAATTAAATGCTGTTTGATTGTGCGCCCCCGTTTTTAATAGTAGCCATGCAGGAGTATGTTAGTGTACGGTTGCTTTTTAATCCCAAGCGTAGCTACCAAAAACCAACCTCGCCGACGCAAGTTTGTGCTATGAATAAACTTTTTGTTTTCAACTAACAGGAAAGATTTTTTTTCAAAACAACCCTTAACAAATCTCGAGGACGAGATTTTTTTAAGGGTGGTAGTGTTGTGATACCCCAAAATTTTAACCTTGTTTTATTAATTAAAATTTGCCAGGAAACGAAAACTTTTATTTTCTGGATTTTCTCCTGATTTCAGAACCATTCTTTTCTTTATTATTATGGAGTTTTTGCCCCAAGGAAAAACTTTTCAATCATTGTTGGACTTGTTTACCCTCTCAAATAAAACAATTCTTTTATCAGTGGGATTATTTATATAATTATTTTTCCCTGAGCTTTATTTCTCTAAATGGGTTTTTCATTAGTTTCAGGGCCTCTTTTGCACTACAACCATTTGATAAATTTATTTAAAAATCCCACCTAAATTTGGAGATGTCATATGATGTTTTTAAATCACTTTTATGCAAAAATATATTTCAATCATTGGATATTTTGGGTTCTACACCAAGTTTTCAAATCTGGTCCAGTGGGCAATTTTAGACTACAACCTATTTAAATATTTCTTTAAAACTTCTACCAAAATTAGGGGAGGTCAGTAGGAGCATATTATTCCACTTTGTGCAAAAACCCATTGATGTTCTTTGAAAAATTTGAGTGAATCATCCTCTTTTTCATTCTGGTCCAACTTGATGATTTGTACTGCAACCATCTTCTAACTTCCTCCTTTACCCATGAGTTTTCTCCTGCTTGTAGTGCACCTTACGAAACCCTTAAGTCCAAGAGAGTGGACCCATTGGATGATTTTAAGTGCTTGCAAACATGCCCTTTTCTTCCTGTCCAAAACTGAGTTTTGCAAAACTTGCACTAACAAGTTTCTCCTTTTGACAAACTAACTTTACCACCCTCTCATTCATCCAAAGAGACACTAGCCTGGAGAATTTGGCCACTCCAAGAAATGCCTTAGTGCCCTTGGCATTGTGTCAAACACCTTATGGGCATGATCAGTTTTGACATGACTTTTGTCATTGCTCTATGACCTTGCACCTCTAGGAAAACTAACGTGTCCACTAAGCCTCTAGATGACTTTAACCTAGGTCTGTTAAACCCCAACCTCACCCGAGACCTCTAGCATGCCCTGGCATTTTGTCGAGCACGTCCCGCGCGTGCTCTGGGCGCGCCCAGAGCGTGCGTTTTGCACGCGCGTGCACCCGAGCCGCCGCGTCACAACCCTGGCCCTTGCTCGCCCGCAGAGCCGTGCCCGACCTCATCCGATCGCAGGAACCATCCAAGCCTTCCTCTGGAGCCGCACAGGGCCGCGTCAGGTCAGCCACGATGGCTAGCGGCCGGCCACAATGGCTCCTGCCCCGGTCGGCGCCGCCCGAGCCACCAGCACTCGCCACCTGCCCCTGGAGTAGATCAGACTCATCCACAAGCGCGTCCTCTAGCTCTCGTCGCCGCCATGTCGCCCTGACCGCTACAGAGCGGCGTTTCGTTGGCGACCTTATCCTTGGCCGCGGAACCGCCATGGATGCGCTATAAATAGGACCCCCCTGAGCTCGTCCAGGCCTCAAGCAACCTCTCTCACTCCCTCACCGATCCGCCCGTAGCAGTAGGAAGACCAGAGAGGTCGTCTTCCTCATCTCCGACAATCACAGCCGCCGCCACTGTCTTGATCACTCCGGCGCCACTAGGGCCTCCCCCTCTCCACTCTCTTCACCAGGAGCTCCCTCTCCCTCTCGTGAGTCCATCCCCCTACTCAATTTTGATCAGGACTCGCCGCAGGCGAAAACCCACTCTGCCCGACGGCCACCGTCCGCTGCGAAGCTCGCCGCCGGCGACTCCGCCCACCCCAGGGACCATAGCGACCACCGAAAGGACCGTCTCGACCCCTTGAGCCCGCGGATGGCCTCGGTTTCTCGAATGGTGCTGACGTTCGCCGGTGAGCATCGCCGGAGCCCCGCATCGGCTCGGACAGAGGAGGAAGGAGGCGGGGGCGACTGGTCAAACCTGACCAGTGGGCCCCCTGGACCCTCTGTCAGTGACCAGCGCCGGTCCATGCTGGCGTAAGTGGAAGCGCAAAGCCCCCGAGTACGTCTCCTCTGCTTCCAAAACGTATTCTGCCAGAAGCGTTTTCCTTTTTCTGTTTTATTAAAAAAACAGAATTTGACTAAACTTTGACTGGCTATATATTTTTAAATAAAACTCCAAATGGGTTGATTCTTTTTCCTACCTCTCTCAAATTTAGTCTAGTTTATTTTAAGATTTATTTGAAAAAAATTCAGACAACTTCTTCGCACTGTTTTTGAAGTATGTGTTATTTGAATATTTTTCAAAATAGGAATTTTGGAGAAGAAGAAAACTTTCAAAAGTTTTAGGATGCACCCTGCCTCTACACAACTTGAAGGCAAGCATTCTGAACCCTGGCATGATATTTTGTGTGTTAGTTGGCACGCTTATAACACCGCCCTGATACGGAGAACGCGTTATTTTATGTGGTGACGTGATCATTTGCTTGAAGTGCATATTAGTTATTTCCTTGCTGTTGGAAATGAATATGTATGTGATTGTAAACATCCTCATGTACCTTGAATGCATGCCGGAAAAGAATCCGGGAAAGCCTCTACCTTGGGTAGGCGTGAGGTTGTCACCGGTCTCCGTCGGGACGGTTATGTCCGGTATGGCATAGTGAGATATAATGAGTGGTGATTCTGTTGGTTGAAATATTTTCGTTACACATATCTTGCAGGTAATTTTTAAACCTCCTGAGTCAACCATAGATCGAGTCTTGTTCCAGTAACCCCATACTTGTTTCGTACTACCACTTGCCCTGCCGCATGTAGGGTGCGGTTCAGTAAGTTGTCAACCCCTTTCTTGGCACACACCGTACAGAGAGGCCATGGTGGAAGATACCGGCTGCATCCGGTAGGCAGGCCACCTGGTCCGGGGGCATGGGTGTTTTCGGTTGGGACCGAGAGGGGGGCACCCCTTAGAGCGCGCGTCATAAATTTGATCCCATGCTAAGCGAGGTTGTAGCCTCCCCACTTAGAGTTTTACTTGACAGGTGTCGTGGGTGATTCCAGACACCGGTAAGTTAAGATGGTGTGTGCAAGTCTGGTGCGTTTTCAATTAAAAGACCGTAGACGGAATTAGTCCGATCGAATAAAGGAATCCGTTACTTGTGGGTAAAGAGTACACCCTCTGCAGAGATAATATCTATTCGAATAGCCGTGTCCATGGTTAAGGACTACAGTCTGGGTCGGTCAAGTGTCGGTCTTAGTGTCGGTCTTCGGAGGAGAACTACTAAACCAGAACTTGGAATCATGACGTGTGACTTATGGTGATCATGATTATTATTGTTACGAACTAACCCCGTTACATTATTTGAAGTACTGAGTATCCCTGGAATAGTTCTACCTCCTGGATATTCATTGTGATTATTTTCTTATAAGCCCTGTATGTGGTGTCGCTCAGACACCCGACTGAGGCATGCTTCATATCATGATCCTTTCGAGGCTTCGCTTCAGAGACCCGATCGGTGCATGATATTTCTACCCCAATATAGCCAATTCATGTTGTATACAAATAACCTGCTTGCATGCATCATGGATTATATTTTTTGACTGACACTATGATCATAGGATTATATTCAGAGCATGATTATCGTTTGTTATATTATACCGGTATTCATAATGTTTGCGCGTACATTCAAAGTACTCACTGGCTTGTCCCTGGCTATTCTCTTGGCCAGATTTCTTGGTTGGAGAGGAGCGTTGCGAGGACAGCCCCAGAACCTAAGCAACGGTGATAGCAGCCTCGCGAAGATAGGAGTTAACCTGGTCAGCTGTTCCTGTTGGGGAAATGGAGCCCCATAGACACCGATGATCCATAGACCGCTTCCGCCATCAACCACTAGTAATCACTTGCTGTACCCATAGGCCAGAATGGTCTTGTACTACATATTTTGTATTTTGCTTAGAATTTCTGTATCAAGTTGGTGCCTCATCAGCTAACAGTAATCCTGGGGCTGGTGAGCACAACGGCCATTTTCTGGAAATTAATACCCGGAAAACCGGTCGTGACAAGAAGCCAGCCTAAAGGAAAGGTCACACTACCAGTCACTTTTGGTGGCGACCTCAACTACAAAACATAGAGGATCGTTTTTGATGTCGCCGATATCCCGTTGCCATATAACGAGATCCTTGGCCGTCCAACACTGGCCAAGTTCATGGCGGCGTCACACTACGCGTACAACAAGCTGAAGATGCCCGGCCCAATGAGCATCATCACTATCGACTGCGACAAGAGGGATGCACTCATCTGTGCCGACCAACTCTACCGAGAGGCAGTTGTAGCACCTGCCGCCAAAACACTTGCTCCTTGCGACTGGAGCCCCCGAGGGGAAGAAGACCGGCAAGGCCTCGGTCACCGGCAAGACCTCAACCACCGGCAATACTTCTGGCCCCGGCAGGGACTCCTGCACCTACTTCGGCAAACGCGCCTCCTCGGAGTGCTGCGTTCCCGTTGAGGACATGCCAGAGAGCTCCACCGGCAAGAGCAAGAAATCCAAGGCAGCACCACTAGAAACAAAGAAGGTACCCGTCAAGGAGGATGGCATGGATGGAGCTTTTACCATAAGCTCCACGCTTGACAACAAATAGGAAAGCATGCTCATCGCCTTCCTGCGGGCGAATGTCAATGTGTTTGCGTGGCAAGCATCTGACATCCCTGGTGTTCCCAGGGAGGTGATTGAGCACCACCTTGCTGTTTGTCCTCATGCATGGCCCGTCAAGCAGAAGGTCAGGAAGCAAGGTTTGGAGCGACAAGAGTTCATTGTCGAGGAGATCAGGAAGTTGGAAGTGGCAGGCTTGGTCACATGAGTGCTCCACCCAACGTGGTTGGCCAATCCAGTAGTGGTGCGTAAGGAAAATGGAAAATGGAGGCCGTGTATTGACTATACATATATCAATAAAGCCTGACAAAGGATTCTTTCCCTTTGCCATGCATTGACTAGATAGTGGACTCCACTGCCGGGTGCGACCTGCTGTCGTTCCTCGACGCCTACTCAGGATACCACCAAATCTTCATGACGAAGGAAGATGAAAAAAAGACCGCGTTCATCACCCCATGTGGTACGTACTGTTTTGTACGAATACCTTTCGGGTTGAAAAGCGCTGGTTCGACGTTTTCCCGGGTGGTCCAAATTGATTTTGAGCCCCAGCTACATAGAAATATGGAAGCTTATATGGATGATATAGTGGTCAAAACCAAGGACAAGGCCACGCTCGTGCAAGATCTGGAGGAAACATTTGCAAATTTGCGCAAGATCAACCTCAATCTCAACCTTGAGAAGTGTGTATTCGGTGTCCCATCCGACAAACTTTTCTTGGGTTCTTTGTGTCTCAATGCGGAATTGAAGCAAATCCCGACAAGATCAAGGCGATTGAGTGGATTGAGGCGCCAAGACAAGTCAAGTATGTCCATAGGCTCGCCGGCTGCGTTGCTGCTCTGAGTAAGTTCATCTCCAAATTTGTTGAGTGTGCCTTGCCCTTTTTCAAAATTTTGAAAAAGGCGGGTCCAATGAAATGGACTCCGGAGGCAGGGCTGCAATATTTGAAGAGGTACAATCCTCTACGCCAATACTAGTCGCGCCTAAACCACAAGAACCGTTGCTGCTACATCTAGCGGCGACGAATCAAGTGGTCAATGCCACCCTAGTGGCACAAAGAGAAGTTGAGGAAGAAGCAGCAGCAACGATGAGGCCGTCAGATGATGAGCCGGGGCCTTCCCCGGCAGAACCTGACGCCGGCAAGGCAGGACCCCCCGCAGAGCCCGGTCCTGGCAAGAAAGAGTTTGTGCAAGCGAGCGAAGTAGAACAGAAGAAGGTGATGCAACACCCGGTTTATTTTGTCAGCTCCCTCTTGCAGGGGGCTAGATCAAGATATTCTGGTATGCAGAAGCTTCTTTTAGGCCTTCTTATGGCCTCAAGAAAGTTGTGTCATTATTTCCAAGCACATGAGATCACCGTTGTCACTCGCCTCCCGTTGCAACGGATCTTGCACAACCCATATCCAACCAGGAGGATTGTGGAGTGGGCATTAGAACTGTCAAGCTTTGGCCTCAAATTTGAAAGCACTTCGACAATTAAGAGCAGAGCCTTGGCAGAGTTCATAGCAGAATGGAACTCAACGCCTGATGAAGAAATTCAAGGGACCACTCTTCCCGGCAAGGAGACGAGCCGTGATTGGATTATGTACTTTGATGGGGCTTTCTCGCTGCAAGTTGCTGGTGCCGGCGTGCTACTCGTCGTGCCCCCAGAAGAGCACCTCAAGTACGTAGTCCAGATGCACTTCCCCGGGAAAAATCAACAAACAACACTGCAGACTAATAGGGACTACTTGCCAGTCTCAGGATCGCGGCAGACCTCGGAATCAGGAAGCTCATCATCAGAGGTGATTCACAGCTTGTCGTTAAGCAAGTTAACAAAGATTATCAGAGCCCGTTGATGGAAGCCTATGTAGATGAAGTGAGGAAGCTGGAAGCGCGTTTTAACGGTGTGCAAGCAGAGCATGTTCCTCGAGCAGAAAATAGCGTTGCCGACAACTTTTGAAAATGCACTGCCCTCAAGTTGCCCGTTGAACTAGGAACCTTTGTGCTCCAATTGACTCAGTCATCTGTTGAACCATCAGTAGGATAGAACAAGTGAAGGAGGGCGGGTCCCAGCAAGTACTTTCCCGCTGAGCTCCCACGAGCCGTCGACAAGGAAGTTGCCAAGGACCCCAAGCTTGCCGGGGAGCAGCAGGCTTCGGCAGGGCCTCAAGCCCTTGCCGTAGAGACATCTGATACGTCTCCAACATATCTATAATTTTTGATTGTTCCATGCTATTATATTACCCATTTTGGATGTTTATGGGCTTTAATTTACACTTTTATGTCATTTTTGGGACTAACCTACTAACCAGAGGCCCAGCCCGAATTGCTGTTTTTTTGCCTATTTCAATGTTTCGAAGAAAAGGAATATCAAACGGAGTCCAAACGGAATGAAACCTTCGGGAGAGATCTTTTTGGAACAAACGCAATCCAGGAGACTTGGAGTGGACGTTAAGAAGCAGCCGAGGCGGCCACGAGGGTGCCTGGTGTGTCCTAGGGGGTGGGCATGCCCCCCACCCTCGTGGCTCCACTGACCTACTTCTTCCTACTATATATATCTACGTACCCCGAGAACATCCAGGAGCACCACGAAACCCTATTTCCACCGCCGCAACCATCAGTATCCGCGAGATTCCATCTTGGAGCCTTCGCCGGCGCTCCGCCGGAGGGGGAGTCGACCATGGAGGGCTTCTACATCAACACCATAGCCTCTTCGATGAGTTGTGTGTAGTTTACCACAGACCTTTGGGTCCATAGTTATTAGCTAGATGCCTTTTTCTCTCTCTTTGAATCTCAATACAAAGTTCTCCTCAATCTTTTTGGAGATCTAATCGATGCAACTATTTTTGTGGTGTGTTTATGATCAAGTTTATCTATGGGAAATATTTGAATCTCCTCTGAATTCTGTTATGTATGATTGGTTATCTTTGCAAGTCTCTTCGAATTATCAGTTTGGTTTGGCCTACTAGATTGATCTTTCTTGCAATGGGAGAAGTGCTTAGCTTTGGGTTCAATCTTGCGGTGTCCTTTCCTAGTGAGAACAGGGGCAGCAAGGCACGTATTGTATTGTTGTCATCGAGGATAAAAAGATGGGGTTTATGTCATATTGTTTGAGTTTATCCCTCTACATCATGTCATCTTGCCTAATGCGTTACTATGTTCTTATGAACTTAATACTGTAGATGCATGCTGGATAGCGGTCGATGTGTGGAGTAATCGTAGTAGATGCAGGCAGGATTCGGTCTACTTGTCGCGGACGTGACGCCTATATACATGATCATGCTTAGGTACTCATAACTATGCACTTTTCTATCAATTACTCAACAGTAATTTGTTCACCCACCGTAATACTTATGCTATCTTGAGAGAAGCCACTAGTGAAACCTATGGCCCCCGGGTCTATCTTTTATCATATAAGTTTCCCATCTATCTTATTTTGCAATCTTTACTTTCCAATCTATATCATAAAAATACCAAAAATATTTGTCTTATCTTATTATCTCTACCAGATCTCACTTTCGCAAGTTACCGTGAAGGGATTGACAACCCCTTTATCGCGTTGGTTGCGAGGTTCTTGTTTTTTTGTGTAGGTATGAGGGAGTTGTGAGGAGCCTCTTACTGGATTGATAGCTTGGTTCTCAAAACTGAGGGAAATACTTACGCTACTTTGCTGCATCACCCTTTCCTCTTCAAGGGAAAACCAACGGAGTGCTCAAGAGGTAGCAAGAAGGATTTCTGGCGCCGTTGCCTGGGAGGTCTTCGCTCAAGTCAAGACATACCAAGTACCCATCACAAACTTATGTCCCTCGCATTACATTATTTGCCATTTGCCTCTCGTTTTCCTCTCCTGCACTTCACCCTTGCCGTTTTATTCGCCCTCTCTTTCCCGTTCGCCTCTCTTTTTCGCTTGCCTCTTGTGTGCTTGTGTGTTGGATTGCTTGTCACGATGGCTCAACATAATACTAAATTGTGTGACTTTTCCAATACCAACAATAATGATTTCCTTAGCACTACGATTGCTCCTCTTAATGATGCAAAATCTTGTGAAATCAATGCTGCTTTGTTGAATCTTGTTATGAAAGATCAATTCTCCGGCCTTCCTAGTGAAGATGCCGCACTCATCTAAACAACTTTGTTGATTTGAGTGATATGCAAAAGAAGAAAGATACGGATAATGATATTGTTAAATTGAAGTTATTACCGTTTTTACTTAGAGATCATGTTAAAACTTGGTTTTTGTCTTTGCCTAAAAATAGTATTGATTCATGGAATAAGTGCAAAGATGCTTTTATCTCTAAGTATTTTCCTCCCTCTAAGATCATATTCCTTAGGAACGATATTATGAATTTTAAGCAACTTGATCATGAACATGTTGCACAATCTTGGAGAGGATGAAATTAATGATTCGCAATTGCCCTACTCATGGATTAAATTAATGGATGATCATACAAATTTTTTATGCCGAATTGAATTTTGCTTCTAGAAATCTTTTAGATTCAGCCGCGGGAGGCACTTTTATGGAAATCACTTTAGGAGAAGCCACTAAACTCCTAGATAATATTATGGTTAATTATTCTCAATGGCACACCAAAAGACCTACTAGTAAAAAAGTTCATGCGATAGAAGAAATTAATGTTTCGAGTGGAGAGATGGATGAACTTATGAAATTGTTTGCTACTAAGAGTGCTCCTATTGATCGCAATGATATGCCTTTGTCTACTTTGATTGAGAATAATAATGAATTTATGGATGTGAATTTTGTTGGTAGGAATAATTTTGGTAATTCCTATAACAAACCTTATGGAAATTTTAATAAGATGCCCTATGATTTTGAGAATAGTGTTAAAAAATTTATGATCTCTCAAAAGATTTCAATGCTTTGATTGAAGAAAAATTGCTTAAAGTTGATGAATTGGCTAGAAACATTGATAGACTTTCTCTTGATGTTAATTCTTTGAAACTTAGCTCTATTCCACCTAAGCATGATATCAATGAGTCTCTCAAAGCCATGATAATTTCCATTGATGAGTGCAAAGAAAGAACCGCTAGGATGTCACGCCCAATATGCGACCCTATCCAAAAGGAACTCGAAGGTCCCACCAAGGATAGACCCGCATATTGAAACGCTGTTGCACGGTGGATATCATTACATCAACATTACATTATAGATGGGGATACATACATAAGGCATACAATGCCACATGAATACAACATTACAATACACGAGAGCATCATCTGTCTACGGATGAATCACAAACAGAAACTCAAACGAATTCCACCCTGCTAGCCCAGGCTGCCGACCTGGAACCTATCCCTGATCGAAGAAGCAGAAGAAGAACTCAACGCAAGCAAGCATCGCTCTCACGTCATGATCATCGCATAAACCTGTACCTGCAACTGTTGTTGTAGTAATCTGTGAGCCACGAGGACTCAGAAATCCCATTACCATGGGTATCAAGACTACCAAAGCTTAAAGGGAAAGGAAGGGGTAAAGTGGTGAGGTTGCAGCAGCGACTAAGCATATATGGTGGCTAACATACGCAAATAAGAGCGAGAAGAGACACGCGGAACGGTCGTGAAGCTAGCAATGATCAAGAAGTGATCTTGAACTCCTACTTACATCAAAACATAACCCAGAAACCATGTTCACTTCCCGGACTCCGCCGAAAAGAGACCATCATGGCTACACACGTGGTTGATGCGTTTCAATTCGGATCTGGTGTCAAGTTATCTACAACCGGATATTAACAAATTCCCATCTGCCTATAACCGCAGGCACGGCTTTCGAAAGATTATACCTTGCAGGGGTGTCCCAACTTAGCCCATGACAAGGTCTCGCGATCAACGAAGGAATAGACCTTCTCCCAGGAAGGCCCGATCAGACTCGGAATCCCGGTTTACAAGACATTTCGACAATGGTAAAACAAGACCAGCAAAGCCTCCCGCTGTGCCGACAAATCCCGATAGGAGCTGCACATATGTCGTTCTCAGGGCACACCGGATGAGCCAGACGTCGGGTTGGCATAGACCCTGGTTGCCCAGGGGGCGCCGAACATCGCTCGGTTCAGACCAACACTTAGGCAAGCACTGGCCCGGGGGGGGGGGCTAAAATAAAAATGACCCTCGGGTTGGCCGACCCAAGGGAAAGGGATAGGTGGTGGTGAGGCAAATGGTAAAACCAAGGTTGGGCCTTGCTGGAGGAGTTTTATTCAAAGCGAACTGTCAAGGGGGTCCCATAAATCACCCGACCGCGTAAGGAACGCAAAATCCGGGAACATAACACCGGTATGACGGAAACTAGGGCAGCAAGAGTGGAACAAAACACTAGGCAAAAGGCCGAGTCTTCCACCCTTTACCAAGTATATAGATGCATTAATAATATAAGAGATATTGTGATATCCCAACCAAAAATCCTGTTCACCATGGAGAAATCTTCAACTTCACCTGCAACTAGCAATGCTATAAGAGGGGCTGAGCAAAAGCGGTAACATACCCAAACAACGGTTTGCATAGGAAAGGTATCAAAGGTTAGAGGTTCATGGCAATTTGAATGGCTTGATAAACATGTGATAGGTAGCGCAACATAGCGATAGAATAGAACAACTAGCATAGCAATGATAGTAGTGAGATCTAGGGTAGCGGTCATCTTGCCTGAAATCCCGCAAGGAAGAAGAACGAGTCCATGAAGAAGACGAACGGATGAAGCCGAACCAAGCGTAGACGAACGAATCCTCACGATCGCAACGAAACAGGAACTATCGAAAGAAGCACACAACATGGTAAACACACCACACAAGAACAAGGCATGATGCACAAACAAGCATGATGCATGACCAAGCTACATGAAGCTACTCATGGCAAGAGATGATGCAAACAAGAGCAACACATCAAAGCAAGTTTAAATGAGGCCGGGAACAACATATAACAATTTCGGTAAGTCCTCATATGCATATTTCGAAATTGGTCCAGATCTGAATAAACCTTATGTTCAAGTTGTTAACCAGCAAGTTAAGATGCACAAAGATGATCTACACGAGATTCTAGTCAAGTTACATATAAAGTTCATTTAATTCAGAGCTACGGCCTAGAAGATATGAGCAAAACAAGTTAAACATGGCATTGATGCAAAATGCACCCAAACATCAAGCAAACACCTCAAAACATGGATGCAACATGATAATATGAAACTACATGCAATTCTAAGCAAGTTTCATATATAACACACTCAAAACGGAGCAACGGTTCAACACGCACACATGAAACGAGTTTAAAGGACAAGCTGTCCAAAACAGCGACTAGGCATATTGCAAGCATCAAAACAATATGCTACAGCATCGCAACATAATAACAAAAGGCATGGGCATGATGTACAGGTAAAGCATTACAAAACATGAACACTGAGCTATCTCCAGAAATCACTAGAACATGCTCCAACACACATGGTAAGATTGCAAGTTATAACAATTTCAGACTTTGCAGAAAATAACATCACGATGCAATGTTTAGAGCTATCCAACAACATGTTACAGGAACTTATCATGGCAAACAAAGGCATGGCATGAATCTACTAATTGCATAGATCGAGAGTCCCTTAGTGACCATAAGCCAAAAAGGATCAGAAAATATGATGGCACCCATGTAAACATAGCAAGTTTTTATACAGATTCAAACATGGCAGGAACATAATTATGAAGGCATGTAGATGAGCTTGTGCAACTCACTACAGATCATTACATGGCATAGCAAGGCACCCAACAGTAAGAAGGCATGTTTGTGAGGCTAAGAATGGCAATAGCAAGGTCATAGGCTGCATGGAACACTAGGAACAACCATGGTAACAACTGAACTTAATGTAAACAGGCTGACAGCAACATTATGAAGCAACTTTGGAGCAAGATATGAACAGGCTCCAGCAAGCTATAAATGCAAACAGGGCCATGGATGGATAGAGCAAGACATGAAGATCATAACATATTTATAAAACATCTCCAGATTATGCATAGAATGATTAGTAGCAGCATGTTTATATAGCATCACGAAATAACAGATTCAGCCTAGCAAAACAGCAACAGCATGTACCCTACTTAACAAGCTCGATACACTCACCACAAGTCATTGCATGACAAGATAAGCATAGCATCATCAAGAAGACATGTTTGTGAAACAAACCAAGTCAAGAACAAGTCCATAGCATGCAAGGATCAACTATAGCAACCTTGGCTAAATTGAATAACATGTAAACAATCTGCCAGGAAACATTTTGAAGCAAAAGTAGAGCACGAAACTGACATGCTAGACTACTCCATAATTGCAACAAAGGGCATGAATGGATAGAAAATAACCACATGTTCAAAACACCCTTACTGAAGTATCTCAAAATGTGCATGGATCTCTCTGTAGCATCAAGTTTACATGGCATGAAAATAACAGCAGAACATGGACTAAAATCAGCAACATCACGATGCCTAGTTTGCATGCTTGTGCTAGTCACCACATTGATCACAAAAATGAATAGCAAGCACCAATGTAAAGAAGGCATAGCATAGATTAAAACACATGAAGACATCAACCTCATAGGATGCACACATCAATCATGGCAAAAATAACAAAAGAGCTCGTTCTGATAACAGACAGCAGAAAACATCATGAAGCACTCTTACAATGATGATTCACGCATCAAGATGACCTCAAATTAATATGATGCAATGGATTGAAATGATGTACTCGTTGACACGAACAATTTGACATATTACACGCACAAAACGAAGCTACGGATCTAGAGATATGATGGCATGAACATGGCATGAAAATGACAGAAATCTAGGACTTAGACGAAAAACGGGGGGGAAGAGGTCAACCGCTGGATCTGGATCGGATCCGGCTGCGCGAGCTTCGCGGTCGTCGGCCGGAGAGGGAGCTCGGGGAGGAGCTGCCGGAGGGGACGAGGCCGGGGCGGCGCTACTCCGGCCGGGCCCTCGCCGGATCTGGCCGGGACGAGGAGGAGGCGGGCGGCGCCGAGCTGGGGACGGCGTCCTGGCGGTGGCCGGGCGACGGGGAGACGACGGCAGCCGACGGCAAGGCGGAGGCCGGCGGCGGGGAGGCGGCTACGGCGGCGGCGACCGGTCCGGGCGGCGGGGCTGTCGGCGCGCGGGGAGGCGGCGGCGGAGGCCGGCGACGCAGTCGGGCGCGGGACGCGTGGGCGAGTGGCGGCGGGCGCGCGGGGCTGGGAGGGCCCCGCCTGGGCCCGGCGGGCCGGCGGCGCGGGGGCGCGGCTGAGGCCACGTGGCGGCGCCTGACTGGCACGGGCGCGGCGGGGCGGACGTGCCCGGTCGGATCCGGACGTGTCCGGTGGCGCGGAGAGGAGCGGGGCTAGGGTTAGGGTGGATTAGACCGCGAATTTCGGGGGGGGGGGGGGGGGTGGGCATATTTATAGGTAGAGGGAGCTAGGAGAGTCCAAATGAGGAGCGGTTTCCGGCCACGCGATCGTGATCGAACGACCGAGAGCATGGAGGGGAGTTAGATGGGTTTTGGGCCACTTTGAAGGGGGTGTTGGGCTGCAAAAAGAAGGAGGCTTTTACGGTTACCCGGTTAACTGTTGGAGTACGAAATGACCTCCAAATGGCACGAAACTTGACAGGCGGTCTACCGGCGGTATACCAAGGCCGCTTGGCAAACCTCGGGCCATTCCGAGAAAGTTTAATACCCGCACACGAAGAGAGGCAAGAAGGGGACGCCGGATGACATAGGAGCGCCGGATTGCAAAACGGACAACGGGGAAAATGCTCAGATGCATGAGACGAACACATATGCAATGCAATGCACATGATGACATGACAATATGCAACACGCAAGCAAATGACATGGCAACAAAGACGAATAACTGGCAGACACCTGGCGCATCGAATCCGGGGCGTTACAACACTCCTCCACTAACAAGAGATCTCGTTCCGAGATCTTAGAACCGAGATGGAAGAGAAAAAGGGATGAGGTGAAACAAGAAATCAAGAGAAGAAGCACAGAATCGAGAGAACTCGAGAAGAAGAGAGGAACGACGAGAATGACGAGAATCAAAAGCTCTCGGAATCAGATAGACTAGAAACCACTCCGGTTAGAACGAGATAAGAAACAAATAAGACTGAAAGGATTTAGGCAGCACTCCGGTTGAACAAGGAAAGAATAGAACATGAGCTAGAGAGGATGGAATGATACTTGACGAGAGGAACAACACAAAACCTCCGGAAAGAATAGAAAGAATGGAATGAAATGAACTTAGAAGGAAGGGTTGAATGGAGTTGTTGAGAAAATCAACAACGAAAGAATAAGCTTGTTGTGGTCTTATAGATAACATTTCAAAATTATGAGGTGATAACCGACCACAAGCGGAAAAGATTGAATTGCTGAGAAGAACGAAGAAATGCAAAACTCCACTTCAAAAGAATATGGAGAATTAATTGCACTTCGAGACACAAGAGGAAAAGATACTTGAATTCCACCAACAAGAATCTTGATGAGCACTTGAAGAATGAATTAAATCATGAAGAACCACCATGAAGAACTCCGGTAACAAAAAGGATGATGAGATAGAATGAAGGATGAAAGAATAAGATGAGCCTTGTGATGATTTAGATGGAGGTTCCGACAAAATAGCCGAGGAAAATTTGAACTCCGGAAAAGAAAAGATGAAAACACTTGGAACTAGAATTTATTCATCAAGAACAAACTACGAAAGAAGGGATTACTCACTTGGATGAAATAAGAATAAGGTTTATTGTATGCTTATCCTTCATCAAATTAAATTGATGACAAGCAATGGATTTTGCATACTTCTTATTCTTCTAGAAAAGGATTGAGAAGTGACATATCGAAAACTTGAGAAGATCTTCATGAACCACCAGTAGGATTGGAAAGAACGAATGAATTAAAATGATAATCAAAGAAAAAGGATCTTGGACGAACCATCGTAAGAATTCGGAATGACTGATGAAAGAGAATGAATCACCGGGAAGAATTAGAAGAACAAATATGCTAGAGGGGATTAGTTGCAAAAGAACACAGAGATCATGAGCTGATTAACAAACACTGAATGAAGCACCAGAATAATTGGATAACGGTAGCTGAAATGATGGCCTCTGGTAAAAGAAACGGGAAAACAACTCCTGAAATACTCCGGATGGCTAAGAAAAGAATAACTGACAAATGGAATAATTTGAGAGGATAACACGAAGCTAGAACCACGAATCTTCAAGAGAACGGACAAGATTGAGAGGAAAAACTCTTCTTCGGTCTTCAAATGACGACGAGAAACACCACCAAGCTTACTGAGATACTCCGGGAGAATGAAAAAACAAAGAGGTTGAGCCAACCATGAAAAATGATTTGAAATCGATCTTGGAAAGGCATGTGACTGATGGAATCCATTCTTACGTCACACTTGAAAAGAATTGAGAATAACTCCGGGGGAATTAAAAGAGTCAGGTAAGATCCTCGGAAAAGACCCGTGGGTTAGGGCCCACTGAAGAGAAAGCACCGTTGAAAAGGATTGATGAACAGATAGAAGATGCACCGGAACAATTGAAATATTTGAATGAGGTGACAACCTCGAATTAATTGGAACACAGACGAATCTCCTGAGATGTCTTGAACACTCCGGAAGGATAAACTGGCGAGAGGCGAACAAGCAGGGAAAACACTTGATCCAAGGAAAAGAATATAATCAGTACCGAAGATTAGAATTGAATCCACCGGAAAAAGAAAGGGATGAAGAATGACGAACAAGATGAGAATTCACCGGTTGAAATGATTGATAGAAGACTGAAGAGGTTCCGCGCGAATTAAATAGATGGTCGAAAGAGACTGAGGCTCCGGGAAGAAGAGGATGGGAGGGCGGGAAAAACAAAGGCAACATGGAAGGGGAAATCGACGAATATCTTGAAGAGAAAACACCGGTTGAAATCATTGAGGAAAGAAAGCAAAGACTTCGCACGAGTAGGATGGATACTCGATTACGGACTCCGGCTCCAAGAAGAAAAGGGAGGGCGGGTGGGAAAATAAGACAACTGAGGATTGAACTCAATGATTAAGAGGCTCGAGTCGACTTGACGAGAAATGCACCGGATGAAAAGAGCTGAGAACCAACGATCGAAAAACCAACTGCGTGATCCTAAAGAAAAATTTGAAGGGGAAGAGAAGTAATTCAAAACACCTACGTCAAGATTCCTTACCAGAGCGACGAAGGGGCAGAGGAGTAAAAAGAATTCCTACTCTCCCATATAACTAGACTCCGAAAACATTTTTCTTCTAGACTCAACAACGGCAAAACTACAGATCAATCAAGGGGGCTCCTAGGGTCGGTTGAGGCTCTAATACCAACTTGTCACGCCCAATATGCGACCCTATCCAAAAGGAACTCGAAGGTCCCACCAAGGATAGACCCGCATATTGAAACACTTTTGCAAGGTGGATATCATTACATCAACATTACATTATAGATGGGGATACATACATAAGGCATACAATGCCACATGAATACAACATTACAATACATGAGAGCATCATCCGTCTACGGATGAATCAAAACAGAAACTCAAACGACATCCACCCTGCTAGCCCAGGCTGCCGACCTGGAACCTATCCCTGATCGAAGAAGCAGAAGAAGAACTCAACGCAAGCAAGCATCGCTCTCGCGTCATGATCATCGCATAAACCTGTACCTACAACTGTTGTTGTAGTAATATGTGAGCCACGAGGACTCAGCAATCCCATTACCATGGGTATCAAGACTAGCAAAGCTTAAAGGGAAAGGAAGGGGTAAAGTGGTGAGGTTGCAGCAGCGACTAAGCATATATGGTGGCTAACATACGCAAATAAGAGCGAGAAGAGACAAGCGGAACGGTCGTGAAGCTAGCAATGATCAAGAAGTGATCCTGAACTCCTACTTACGTCAAAACATAACCCAGAAACCATGTTCACTTCCCGGACTCCATCGAAAAGAGACCATCACGGCTACACACGCGGTTGATGCGTTTTAATTCGGATCTGGTGTCAAGTTATCTACAACCGGACATTAACAAATTCCCATCTGCCTATAACCGCAGGCACGGCTTTCAAACGATTATAACCTGCAGGGGTGTCCCAACTTAGCCCATGACAAGCTCTTGCGATCAACGAAGGAATAGACCTTCTCCCAGGAAGGCCCGATCAAACTCGGAATCCTGGTTTACAAGACATTTCGACAATGGTAAAACAAGACCAGCAAAGCCTCCCGCTGTGCCGACAAATCCCGATAGGAGCTGCACATATGTCGTTCTTAGGGCACACCGGATGAGCCAGACGTCGGGTTGGCATAGACCCTGGTTGCCCAGGGGGCGCCGGACATCGCTCGGTTCGGACCAACACTTAGACAAGCACTGGCCCGGGGGGGGGGGGCTAAAATAAAGAGGACCCTCGGGTTGGCCGACCCAAGGGAAACGGATAGGTGGTGGTGAGGCAAATGGTAAAACCAAGGTTGGGCATTGTTGGAGGAGTTTTATTCAAAGCGAACTGTCAAGGGGGTCGCATAAATCACCCGACCGCGTAAGGAACGCAAAATCCGGGAACATAACACCGATATGACGGAAACTAGGGCGGCAAGAGTGGAACAAAACACTAGGAAAAAGCCCGAGTCTTTCACCCTTTACCAAGTATATAGATGCATTAATAATATAAGAGATATTGTGATATCCCTACCAAAAATCCTGTTCACCATGGAGAAATCTTCAACTTCACCTGCAACTAGCAACGCTATAAGAGGGGCTGAGCAAAAGCGGTAAAATAGCCAAACAACGGTTTGCATAGGAAAGGTATCAAAGGTTAGAGGTTCATGGCAATTTGGGATGGCTTGATAAACAGGTGATAGGTAGCGCAGCATAGCGATAGAACGAAACAACTAGCATAGCAATGATAGTAGTGAGATCTAGGGTAGCGGTCATCTTGCCTGAAATCCCGCAAGGAAGAAGAACGAGTCCATGAAGAAGACGAATGGATGAAGCCGAACCAAGCGTAGACGAACGAATCCTCACGATCGCAACGAAACAGGAACTATCGAAAGAAGCACACAACATGGTAAACACACCACACAAGAACAAGGCATGATGCACAAACAAGCATGATGCATGACCAAGCTACATGAAGCTACTCATGGCAAGAGATGATGCAAACAAGAGCAACACATCAAAGCAAGTTTAAATGAGGCCGAGAACAACATATAACAATTTCGGTAAGTCCTCATATGCATATTTCGAAATTGGTCCATGTCAGGACCCCGACTCAATGCCACATCGATCTAGCATGTAACACCTCATATCACTTTGCGGCCTCACGCACGGTATTCCACGGGTGTCGCCTTACCTTAGCCCGGGACCGTTTGCGCCTTTTGGCACACGTATATGACAGTGTCGCTAGCATCCATATGATAAAGAGCCCGGGCTAACATGGCTAGTCGTAAACCCAAAGTGGCACAGACTTACAGGGACAGGCATCCATGACCCAGCATCGAACGTGTCGGTCAGCAGCGAGTGAAACCAGGCTGTAGCACTGGGCTAGCAGGACTCCGGTGAACCGGGCTGTAGCAGGCTAACAGGACTCCGGTATTCATCGCGTGACATTTCCCCGAAGGGACAGACACAGGAACGAAGAAGGACACATGCCGGCCAGCCTAAGTGTTCCGGAGCAGTAGCAAGCTACCATGGCTCAGTGGAAACACTAGGAGACATTTCCCGGTAAAAGAGGCTACTAAAGATAAACAACTAGATGGTCAGATCCCACACATACCAAGCATTTCAATAACATACACACAATATGCTCGATATGTGCAATACAACATGGCATCACAAAATGACTCTACGACTCAAGTAGTTTATTCAATAGGCTCCGAGGAGCGAGATATTACAAACATGGGTCTCATGACCCAACACTCAGAGCATACAAGTCAAAGCACAAGCGGAAGCTATCATGTCTGAGTATAGACAACTATAAATGAAAAAGGCTGAGAAGCCTGACTATCTATCAGATCCTGCCGAGGGCACAAGATCGTAGCTGAGGTAACAAGCTAAACGTCGAAGACCACGCGGAAATACTAGTGAGACTGAAGTCTCTCTGCAAAAACATAAAATAGGCAAACGTGAGTACAAATGTACCCAGCAAGACTTACATCAGAACTAACTACATATGCTTCATTATCAACAAAGGGGATGGTGGGTTTAACTGCAGCAAGCCAGCTTTGACTTGGTGGCTATCCTGAACTACGACTGCAATGTAACTCTTTTGAGGTGGCGCACACGAGTCCACATATTCACCAACCAATACACCACTATGGATCCGCTCCCGTCTCCCTACGAGAACGCCATCCATAGCACTCACGCTTATCTTGCGTATTTTAAAGTATCCACTTTCACTTGTCTATGAACTGATATAAGCAACCCAGAGGTCCTTTTCCGTGGACACGGCTATTCGAATAGATTAGGTTAACCCTGTAGGGGTGTACTTCTTCACACACGCTCTCACCACTTACCGCCGTTTACACGACATGTACTCGGCAACCTTCAAGCAGAAGCCCAACGTGGGTGTCGGCCACGGCCTGCCTAAACACTCAAGTCTCTAGTCCAGGTTTATCGCCTATTCGGGTTCCATCCATGAGGAGATCCGGCCGGAGTTTCGCTCACAGCCCCAAACGATGTGTACAGGGTTCCGTGACACCAAACGGGTGCCCGGTTTACCCGGCCACGTGCCTACCGCATCACAGCCCACCCCTACGGTCAGCGCTGCCCACGGCCTCCAGCATACTACAAACACCAGAAACTACTTGCAACTCCTGGACAGAGGACAAGGGTGATCAAGAAGCCGAGAGGGTCCATTGGTTTCGGGCCCAATGCGTGGTAGTAGCTGAATCATGGATCACAAACGCAGAACTCAGTTCCTGAGGACGGCTGCAATGAGACAACCCACCATGTACTCCTACATGGCCTCTCACCGCTACCTTTACCAAATCGTGTTCACACACTTAGTTCACCCATAGTAGGACATGTTCACACGCCTCTGATTCATCCCCGATGAATCAGACCTGACTCAACTCTAAGCAATAGCAGGCATGACAAACAAACATGAATGAGTAGGCACAACAGGGCTCAAACAACTCCTACTCATGCTAGTGGGTTTCATCTAATTACTGTGGAATGACAGGTCATGCAGAGGATAAAGGGGTTCAACTACCGCAGCAAGTAACAGATGAATCGATGTTGTCCTAATGCAGTAAAAGAGAGCAGGAGCGAGAGAGTGGGATTTTATCGGAATGAACAAGGGGGTTTTGCTTGCCTGGCACTTCTGAAGATAACATTGAGTCTTCATCAGTGTCAACGATCACATCATCGGTATCACGTCTATCGAGAGGGGACAAATACCGGCAACAAAGAAGAAATACAATCAATGCAATGCACAACATGATGCATGCTCATGACATGGCAATATGAAAGTGTTTTGAGCTAATGCAACTAGCAACAGATTAAATGAAGTTGGTTTGAATACAAGATTCAAATTCAAACTCCATATGTGATTATTTAAATGTCATTCACTTCATTTGCTCTAAACAGTAGTGATAAGTTGTTCTAACATGCATGAAAATGGTACAGATGGATTCCTTGAATTTTTCTGATAATTTTTCATATATAAATTATTTAATTTGGAGTTACGGTTAATTTTCTATGATTTATTGAAGTTTTAGTTATTTTCTGGAATTTCAGAATTAAACTAAATCCAGAAATGATTTAATTGCGTCAGCCTGATGTCATGATGACGTCAGCAGGTCAACGTGGCACAGTCCGGTCAAATCTGACGTGTGGGACCCACATGTCAGTGACAGGGGGGTTAACAGGGGTTAATTTAATTTAATTAAAAGGTTAGGGGGGTCGCGCCCACTGGTCAGCGTCTCAGGTCTGGATTGAGTGAATGACAGGTGGGACCGGTCAACGATGACTGGGCCAGAGTCAAAGCTGACACGTGGGGTCCACGGCACTAACACTAATTTAACAGAATAATTATATTAACCTAATTAAGCGCAGGGGCCCACATGGCAGTGGCTCTGGGGGGTGTTTAGCGGGGTTATTAGTACTAATTAACCGGCGCCACGTCAGCAGGTGACGCCGGCGACCACAACAGCGGCGGGAACTCGCCGGAGTTGGTCGAGGCGGCGCTACAGGCTGCGGTTGGGCACCCTGAGGGCACCAGGAGGGAGCCCGTGCTCCTGCGCATCCAGCGGAGGCAGCGAAAGGTCGCGGGGCGGCCGGGGCTGACGGCGGCGAGCTCGGCAGCGGCGGCCGGAGCTCGGGTTAGTTTGGGCTCGGTGTTAGGGTGCTCGGGAGGAGGAGCTGGTGGGATCTGCGTGCTCCTGGGAGGGCACCGAACGCGTTGACACACTCAGGCACGGGCTGTGGTGGCTAAAACGACGGAGGCATCATGGCCGGCGGCGATGAGCTCTCGGCTCCGGAGGAATCGAGCTAGCGGAGAGAAACAGAGGGGGGGCGAGCATAAGGGAAGGTGCAAGAGCTCACATGGGGTCGGAGGAGAAGCTCGGCAGGCTCGGGGAGGCTTCTGCGCCGGCGAATTGACGGCGGCGATCTCCGGGCACCAGAGATAAAGACGACGATGCTCCGGTCGATTTCGGCCTCCTCTGATCGCGTGCGTCGGTGGGTAGCTCCATGGGGTCAGGGCGGAGCTCAGGCATGCGGAGAGGGAGCGAGGGGGGGGGGTGGATGTGGCCGTGGTGTAGCTCATCGGCGTCGGCGGCGCGGTTTGGGTGAGCGAGAGGGAGAGGCGAACAGGGGGGAAGAGGGGCACGGGGAGAGGGGAGCGGTGCAGGGGGTGCGTGGCGTCGTCCGGGCGCGTCGAGGGTAGCCAGGCAGGCAGGGAGGGAGGAGGTGGCCAGACGCGCGGCGACCACGCGCCCAATCCTTCTGGCGCGAGCTGGAAGAAGACAAGGGGAGGAGGTGGGCTGGACCAACAGTGTTGGGCTAGTTGGGCTACACAGAAGCTGGGCCGGAGGTGAGGTTAGGTAAGTTTCTGTCTCTGTTTTATTTCTTCTGTTTTTTTTCTTTTTTTTTCTTTGCCACTGTTTTCAAATTTAAACAAATTCAAAACAGTGCCAAATATCCTCTGAATAATTTATGTTGCTAGATGGACTTTTCCAACAGCACATAAAACATTTCAAAGTTATCTGAAAATATATCCCATATATTATGAATATAATTCCAGATTCAAATACAATAATGATTTAAATTGAGTGCCCAAAATATTCCACATAAATGTTCACTATTTTTGGTTTGGTCTTCAAAGCCTTGCCAAAATTATCAAACATTTATGAGGAGCCTTTTGGAGCAATGAATGAGATTTCTAGGGTTTTTGCCCCTCTTTTATTTAGGGTTTTGAGGCTTCCAATATTCCTCAATTCAAGTTTCAAAAATATAGACATGATGCACACATGAAGCTAGGCTAGAGCAATGCCAGAAGCTAGGGATGTGACAGTCCAGATCTGAATAAACCTTATGTTCAAGTTGTTAACCAGCAAGTTAAGATGCACAAAGATGATCTACACGAGATTCTAGTCAAGTTACATATAAAGTTCATTTAATTCGGAGCTACGGCCTAGAAGATATGAGCAAAACAAGTTAAACATGACATTGATGCAAAATGCACCCAAACATCAAGAAAACACCTCAAAACATGTATGCAACATGATAATATGAAACTACATGCAATTCTAAGCAAGTTTCATGTATATCACACTCAAAACAGAGCAACGGTTCAACACGCACACATGAAACGAGTTTAAAGGACAAGCTGTCCAAAACAGCGACTAGGCATATTGCAAGCATCAAAATAATATGCTACAGCATCTCAACATAATAACAAAAGGCATGGGCATGATGTACAGGTAAAGCATTACAAAACATGAACACTGAGCTATCTCCAGAAATCGATAGAACATGCTCCAACACACATGGTAAGATTGCAAGTTATAACAATTTCAGACTTTGCAGAAAATAACATCACGATGCAATGTTTAAAGCTATCCAATAACATGTTACAGGAACTTATCATGGCAAATAAAGGCATGGCATGAATCTACTAATTGCATAGATCAAGAGTCCCTTAGTGACCATAAGCCAAAAAGGATCAGAAAATATGATGGCACCCATGTAAACATAGCAAGTTTTTATACAGATTCAAACATGGCAGGAACATAATTATGAAGGCATGTATATGAGCTTGTGCAACTCACTACAGATCATTACATGGCATGGCAAGGCACCCAACAGTAAGAAGGCATGTTTGTGAAGCTAAGCATGGCAATAGCAAGGTCATAGGGTGCATGGAACACTAGGAACAACCATGGTAACAACTGAACTTAATGTAAACAGGCTGACGGCAACATTATGAAGCAACTTTGGAGCAAGATATGAACAGGCTACAACAAGATATAAATGGAAACAGGGCCATGGATGGATAGAGAAAGACATGTAGATCAAAACATATTTATAGAACATCTCCAGATTATGCATAGAATGACTAGTAGCAGCAGGTTTATATAGCATCACGAAATAACAGATTCAGCCTAGCAAAACAGCAACAACATGTACCCTACTTAACAAGCTCGATACACTCACCACAAGTCATTGCATGACAAGATAAGCATAGCATCATCAAGAAGACATGTTTGTGAAACAAACCAAGTCAAGAACAAGTCCATAGCATGCAAGGATCAACTATAGCAACCTTGGCTAAATTGAATAACATGTAAACAATCTGCCAGGAAACATTTTGAAGCAAAAGTAGAGCACGAAACTGACATGCTAGACTACTCCATAATTGCAACAAAGGGCATTAATGGATATACAATAACCACATGTTCAAAACACCTTTACTAAAGTATCTCAAAATGTGCATGGATCTCTCTGTAGCATCAAGTTTACATGGCATGAAAATAACAGCAGAACAGGGACTAAAATCAGCAACATCACGATGCCTAGTTTGCATGCTTGTGCTAGTCACCACATTGATCACAAAAATGAATAGAAATCACCAATGTAAAGAAGGCATAGCATAGATTAAAACACATGAAGACATCAACCTCATAGGATGCACACATCAATCATGGCAAAAATAACAAAAGAGCTCGTTCTGATAACAGACAGCAGAAAACATCACGAAGCACTCTTACAACGATGATTCAGGCATCAAGATGACCTCAAATGAATATGATGCAATGGCATGAAATGATGTACTCGTTGAGACGAACAATTTGACATATTACACGCACAAAAAGGAGCTACGGATGCAGAGATATGAAGGCATGAACATGGCATGAAAATGACACAAATCTGGGACTTAGACGACAAACGGGGGGGGGGGGGGGGGGGAAGAGGTCAACCGTTGGATCTGGATCGGATCCGGCTGCGTGAGCTTCGGGGTCGTCGGCCGGAGAGGGAGCTCGCGGAGGAGCTGCCGGAGGGGACGAGGCTGGGGCGGCGCTGCTCCGGCCGGGCCCTCGCCGGATCTGGCCGGGACAAGGAGGAGGCGGGCGGCGCCGAGCTGCGGACGGCGTCTTGGCGGCGGCCGGGCGACGGGGAGACGGCGGCAGCCGGCAGCAAGGCGGAGGCCGGTAGCGGGGAGGCGGCTACGGCGGCGGCGACCGGTCCGGGCGGCGGGGCTGTCGGCGCGCGGGGAGGCGGCGGCGGAGGCCGGCGACGCAGTTGGGGCGCGGGAAGGGCGAGCGGCGGCGGGCGCGCGGGCTGGGCGGGCCCCGCCTGGGCCCGGCGGGCCGGCGGCGCGGGGGCGCGGCAGAGGCCATGTGGCGGCGCCTGACTAGCTCAGGCGCGGCGGGGCGGACGTGTCCGGTCGGATCCGGACGTGTCCGGCGGCGCGGAGAGGAGCGGGGCTAGGGTTAGGGGTGGATTAGACCGTGAATTTCGGGGGGGGGGGTGGGCATATTTATAGGTAGAGGGAGCTAGGAGAGTCCAAATGAGGAGCGATTTTCGGCCACGCGATCGTGATCGAACGACCGAGAGCATGGAGGGGAGTTAGATGGGTTTTGGGCCACTTTGGAGGGGGTGTTGGGCTGCAAAGAGAAGGAGGCTTTTACGGTTACCCGGTTAACCGTTGGAGTACGAAACGACGTCCAAATGGCATGAAACTTGACAGGCGGTCTACCGGCGGTATACCAAGGCCACTTGGCAAACCTCGGGCCATTCCGAGAAAGTTTAATACCCGCACACGAAGAGAGGCAAGAAGGGGACGCCGAATGACATAGGAGCGCCGGATTGCAAAATGGAAAACGGGGAAAATGCTCGGATGCATGAGACGAACACGTATGCAATGCAATGCACATGATGACATGACAATATGCAACACGCAAGCAAATGACATGGCAACAAAGACGAATAACTGGCAGACACCTGGCGCATCGAATCCGGGGCGTTACATAGGATGCGTGCTAAGAAAGATTGCTTTGTAAAAGCATGTTCTTCTAGTTTCCATGATAATAATGATGAAGATCTAAAAGTGATTGATGTGTCCCCTATTAAATCTTTGTTTTGCAATATGAATCTTGATAATGATGGGACCGGAGATGAGTCAACTTTAGTTAAAAGGCGTCCCAATGATTCAGAGTTTTTAGATCTTGATGCTAAATTTGGTAAAACTGGGATTGGAGAGGTCAAAACATTACATAGCAATGAAACCACTATTATGGATTTCAAGAAATTTAATTATGATAATTGTTCTTAAATAGATTGTATTTCCTTGTTGCAACCCGTGTTTAATTCTCCTCATGATTATAGTCAAAATAAAGCTTTTACCAAATATATCGTTGATGCTTTGATGCAATCTTATGAAGAAAAACATGAATTGGAAGTTTCTATCCCTAGAAAACTTTATGATGAATGGGAACCTACTATTAAAATTAAAATTAAAGATCATTAATGCTATGCTTTGTGTGATTTGGGTGCTAGTGTTTCCACGATTCCAAAAACTCTATGTGATATGTTATGTTTCCGTGAATTTGACGATTGCTCTTTAAACTTGCACCTTGCGGATTCCACTATTAAGAAACCTATGGGAAGGATTAATGATGTTCTTATTGTTGTAAATAGGAATTATGTGCCCGTAGATTTCATCGTTCTTGATATAGATTGCAATTTTTCATGTCCTTTTATTCTTGGTAGACATTTCCTTAGAACGATTGGTGCAATTATTGATATGAAGGAAGGAAATATTAGATTCCAATTTCCATTAAGGAAAGGCATGGAACACTTTCCTAGAAAGAAAATCAAATTACCTTATGAATCTATTATGCGAGCTACTTATCAATTGAATGCCAAAGATGGCAATACTTAGATCTATTCTCGCTTTTATGCCTAGCTAGGGGCATTAAACGGTAGCACTTGTTGGGAGGCAACCCAATTTTATTTTTGTTCCTTGCTTTTTGCTTCTGTTAGAGTTTTTAGATCTTGATGCTAAGTGTGATGATCTTCATTATTAGAGAATTGTCCCAAGTGAGGAAAGGATGATGGAGACTATGATTCCCCCACAAGTTGGTATGACACTTCGGACTTTATAAAAAAAAGAGAGAAAGGCCATAAAAAAAGGAAAGGCCCAACAAAAATGAGAGAAAAAGAGAGAAGGGACAATGTTACTATCCTTTTTCCACACTCGTGCTTCAAAGTAGCACCATCATCTTCATGATAGAGAGTTTCCTATGTTGTCACTTTCATATACTAGTGGGAATTTTTCATTATGGAACTTGGCTTGTATATTCCAATGATGGGCTTCCTCAAAAAGCCCTAGGTCTTCGTGAGCAAGCAAGTTGGATGCACACCCACTTAGTTTCTTTTGTTGAGCTTTCATACACTTATAGCTCTAGTGCATCCCTTGCATGGCAATCCCTACTCACTCACATTGATATCTATTAATGGGCATCCCCATAGCCCGTTGATACGCCTAGTTGATGTGAGACTATCCCCTTTTTGTCTTCTCCACAACCACCATTCTATTCCACATATAGTGCTATGTCCATGGCTCACGCTCATGTATTGCATGAAAGTTGAAAAAGTTTGAGAATACTAAAGTATGAAACAATTGCTTGGCTTGTCATTGGGGTTGTGCATGATTAAATACTTTGTGTGATGAGGATAGAGCATAGCCAGACTATATGATTTTGTAGGGATAGCTTTCTTTAGCCATGTTATTTTGAGAAGACATGATTGCTTTGTTAGTATGCTTAAAGTATTATTGTTTTCATGTCAATATGAATTTTTGTCTTGAATCATTTGGATCTGAACATTCATGCCACAATAAAGAAAATTACATTGAGAAATATGCTAGGTAGCATTCCACATCAAAAATTCTATTTTTATCATTTATGTATTCGAGGACGAGCAGGAATTAAGCTTGGGGATGCTTGATACGTCTCCAACGTATCTATAATTTTTGATCATTCCATGCTATTATATTACCCGTTTTGGATGTTTATGGGATTTACTTTACACTTTTATATCATTTTTGGGACTAACCTACTAACTGGAGGCCCAGCCCGAATTGCTGTTTTTTTGCCTATTTCAGTGTTTTGAAGAAAGGAATATCAAACGAAGTCCAAACGGAATGAAACCTTTAGGAGCGATCTTTTTGGAACAAACGCAATCCAGGAGACTTGGAGTGGACGTCAAGAAGCAGCCGAGGCAGCCACGAGGGTGCCTGGCGCGCCCTAGGGGGGTGGGCGCGCCCCCACCCTCGTGGCTCCACCGACCTACTTCTTCCTCCTATATATATCTACGTACCCCAAGAACATCCAGGAGCACCACAAAACCCTATTTCCACCGCCGCAACCTTCTATATCCATGAGATCCCATCTTGGAGCCTTTATCGGTGCTTCGCCGGAGGGGGAATCGACCATGCAGGGCTTCTACATCAACACCATAGCCTCTCCGATGAGTTGTGAGTAGTTTACCACAGACCTTGGGGTCCATAGTTATTAGCTAGATGGCTTTTTCTCTCTCTTTGAATCTCAATACAAAGTTCTCCTTGATCTTCTTGGAGATCTATTCGGTGTAACTCTTTTTGCGGTGTGTTTGTCGAGATCCATGAATTGTGGGTTTATGATCAAGTTTATCCATGAAGATGTCTCTACTCATCTAAACAACTTGTTGATTTGTGTGATATGCAAAAGAAGAAAGATACTGATAGTGATATTGTTAAATTGAAGTTATTTCCGTTTTCACTTAGAGATCATGCTAAAACGTGGTTTTCGTCTTTGCCTAAAAATAGTACTGATTCATGGAATAAGTGCAAAGATGCTTCATCTCTAAGTATTTTCCTCCCGCTGAGATCATCTCCCTTAGGAACGTTATTATGAATTTTAAGCAACTCGATCATGAACATGTTGCACAATCTTGGGAGAGGATGAAATTAATGATTCACAATTTCCCTACTCATGGATTAAATTTATGGATGATCATATGCTGAATTGAATTTTGCTTCTAGAAATCTTTTAGATTCGGTCGCGGGCGGCACTTTTATGGAAATCACTTTAGTAGAAGCCACTAAACTCCTAGATAATATTATGGTTAATTATTCTCAATGGCACACCGAAAGATTTACTAGTAAAAAAGTTCATGCGATAGAAGAAATTAACGTTTTGAGTGGAAAGATGGACGAACTTATGAAATTGTTTGCTACTAAGAGTGCTCCTATTGATCCCAATGATATGCCTTAGTCTACTTTGATTGAGAATAATAATGAATCTATGGATGTGAATTTTGTTGGTAGGAATAATTTTGTTAACAATGCTTTATCAGATCTCACTTTCGCAAGTTACCGTGAAGGGATTGACAACCCCTTTATCTCGTTGGTTGCGAGGTTCTTGTTTGTTTGTGTAGGTACGAGGGGCTTGTGAGGAGCCTCCTACTGGATTGATACATTGGTTCTCAAAACTGAGGGAAATACTTATGCTACTTTGCTGCATCACCCTTTCCTCTTCAAGGGAAAACCAACGCAGTGCTCAAGAGGTAGCAACAGCTGCCCCCGCGGCAGAAGATGTGCCTTTAGTCCTTGTCATTGAGCCTCAGGGTCCGGCATGGGCACAACACACCGTTCGGTTCCTCCAAACAGGGGAAATCCCGGAGGAACGGGAAGAGGCAGAAAAAGTAGCCCGTCGGTCCAGCATGTACCAGTTTGTGGATGATGTCCTATACAGAAGGAGACCGGACGGCGTGAAATTGAAGTGCATTTCTCAGGAGGACGGACTAGAGCTGTTGGCAGAGATACATGGAGGCATATGTGGCTCCCACATAGGGTCAAGAGCCCTTGCCGGCAAAGCATTCCGGCAAGGTTTCTTTTGGCCCACCGCTCTCCAGGATGCAACTACACTAGTAACCAAGTGTGAAGCGTGCTAGTTCCATTCAAAGAAGCTTCATCAACCAGCTCAGGCTCTTCAGATAATCCCTCTTTCCTGGCCATTTTCGGTCTGGGGGCTCGACATACCGGTCCCCTTTCTCCATGCTGTCGGGGGCTTTGAGTACTTGTACATTGCGATCGACAAGTTCACAAAGTGGCCAGAAGTGGAACCTGTGAGAAAGGTGCCAGCACAATCAGCCATCAAGTTCTTCAAGGGACTAGTCTGCCATTTTTGTGTGCCAAACAGAGTCATCACCGATAACGACACCCATTTCACGACCCGCACCTTCATGCAGTATATCCAAGACCTCGGCAACAAAGTTTGTTTTGCTTTTGCTGCTCATCCAAGAAGCAACGGCCAGGCAGAAAGGGCAAATGCTAAAGTGTTGCGAGGCCTAAAAACAAGAACTTTCGAGAGGCTGCACTAGTGCGAAAGACACTGGATTGATGAGTTGCCAATGGTTCTTTGGTCAATGAGAATGACGCCAAATCAAGCCACTGGCCAAACACCTTTCTCCCTGGTATACGGGGCATAAGTAGTTCTCCCCACAGAGCTCATATACGGGTCACCTCGAGTGCTCGCTTATGATGAGCTTGAGCAGGAGCAGTTGCACCAAGATGATGCTACGCTCCTTGAGTAAGATCGTCTTCAGGCTGCTGTGCGAGCTGCGCGCTACCAGCAATCCTTGCACCGCTACCATACCGCAAGGTTCATGCCCGAAGCCTTGAGGAAGGCGACCTTGTTCTTTGGCGTATTCAATCGGCCAAGAATTCAAACAAGTTGACGCCGAAGTGGGAAGGCCCTTATCGCGTAATAAGAGTCACCAGGCCTGGCGCAGTCCACCTGGAGACGAAGATGGTATTCCAGTGAGCAACTCCACGAATATCGAACATCTTCTCAAGTTTTACCCAAAAGGTGCGGTTGCCGGGAGCCCCGAAAACCCCATTTTGTACTAGCCTTGCCGGCAAGGCATGTAACCCTATGTACAGAGCCAGGCACAGACCCTGTGCGCAGTCGAATAACTTTCAGTATGCATAGTTTCCTATTGATTTCCATGTTTATGTATATACGTATATGCATGCTTGTCCAGGATATTGTACTACCATTGATTCCAGCAGATACTAATGGACCGCCAAGGTTCCATGCTCCTATCCTCTCTTCTTTCCAGCCGCAGTGAAGACGCTCATTTCTGCCATTCCTATCATGGACTTGGCTTCGACAAGAGGTTGAGGAGACTGCCCGACACAGTGATCCCCGGCAAACCAAACAGATAGAGTTTACCTCTTGCCCATTCATGTTTGTAACCTATAACTTGTGCATTAGAAAACCTCGCCACTCTTTTTAGACTTAGGTGCTACCATCCCTGACCCGAACGATGTTTCAGTCAGTATGGTTGCAGTAGCCTTTGGTAAAAAGAGATTGGCAGGGGGCTGGACCCTTTGTCTGTAACCCGGAAGATGTGACTCTCCGGCAGGCGCAGAGGGCGCCGGCAAGTTAGCTTGCCGACAAAACTCGTTTATTTACATTAAAGAGGTGTTTCGCCTCTGCATGGACATATACATGCATGGGTTCCCGACAATGCTCATCTTTTTCATTGATCATGCTAATACAAGTACGAATGTTACAGAACATAAGCATGGACTCAAGAGATTACATTATTTCAAATTAAGATTTGGCAAGTGCCTACAAGTTGAAAAAAAGATAAGTGCCCCGTAATCCCCGTTCTTGCCCCTTTCCTCCCAGGCATGGCAGGTAAAGGCAGAGGGAGACACGGGAGGGGATGCGTCGATCGAGATCATGGCAGAGGTGATCCGCCGGCCACCAACACCAGAGCCAGCAGATGATGGTGCTGCCACTGATAGTCAGCCAAAGTCATCGTCCTCCTGTCCGCTACCATAGTCGTCGCTGTCGCGGCCCTCCTCGTCGCAGTCGCTCAAGGAGGAGCTTTTGTCGTCAGTGGAGCTCTCTACGCAGCACCCTAAGCGGATTCCCGAGTGCCCAAAGACCTTGACGGAGAGCAGGCTGTTCTCCATTAATTTGAACTGGAGAACGTGCCCCTCCGACTAGCTATGGGCACGAGCAAAGGTTTTCCACCCATGGCGGAAGTACATGATGTGAGGAGTGGGGAAGTCGACGTCGACCCACATGCTGCCGTTCCCGCAGCCCCTCATATGCAGCCTCAAGGCGTGCGTCGGGTCAAGCTCCATCACCCGAGGAAACGGGGTAGGGAGTCGGAGATGACCACACACGGGCTTGTACAACCTAATGAGAACTCGCGGGGCTGGTCTCCGACATGGCCCTCCATCGGGGAAGGGGCCGCCAGCGGAGACGCAGCTGGAGCGCCACCCCGTTCTCCTCTTCCCCAAGCGCCACGGCGACCTCGGTCTCGCCCCTCCCTCTGCCTCTCACAGCGGGCTCCGCCGCCGTGAACTCCGGAGGAGGGGGGACGCGTTGTCGAGCAGAAGCCCTTGTCGCCACCATTGGAGCACCAGCGCGCCCTCTCACCATGGCGAGCGGCGAAAGGTGACCAAGCAGGAAGGGGAAGAAGGAGGTGAGTGTGGAAAAGCACCGTCTCTCCCCCTTCTTATAGAAGGGTAGGGCCAAAGCTCGGCCTGTCCCCCCAAAGGTGGCTGCCCCACTCGACCAATACGGCCTCCAGAGGCGCGGGGAATCAGGACCGACCCGCTACTCCAATCAGCGACGCTCGATTTCCCGCCATGGTGTTAATGCCCGTGCCCTCCGCATCCACTGCCTACCCTTCCTAAGGCATGAAGGACACATGGCGGGCGATCCAGAAGCATAAAGAGAAGTGGGATGACCGTTTTCCACCCCGTGATCGTGGGGTGCGGGCGCCATGCAAGCCACGGCCCGAGTTTACTTTGTAAATGAGCAGCGCCCCTGCAGCTTGCGCTTTTTATGGGAAAGGCACGGGCCGCCTATTTACTGCTCGACGTGGGGCATCGCAGGCGTGTTGTGATCGTTCCACGCTCGACCCCCCTGTCACGCACTCAATGCGGATCGTGGGGAAGCGCAACTTACTAGAAGATTGCAGCAGTTAATCTCTGCCATGCGTGCCCGCGCACTGTTCTGGGCCCGGCCCAACAACGCTTCACACTTATGTGTGGCCCAGGTCCCGGGGCTCCTGTCAGTGTACAAAAGTATGGTTTTTTTGTACCCCTTACTTGTGGACGGGCAGTCATAGCCACATCTGCGGCAAGGCTTGGCAGGGCAGTAGAATACAAAATACAAGACTACCAAGACAAGCACTCGGGCCAGTGAACAAAGAGCAGAAGACATGCTAGACCTGTTGGGAAACGTAGTAATTTCAAAAAAAATCCTACGCACACGCAAGATCATGGTGATGCATAGCAACGAGAGGGGAGAGTGTTGTCCACGTACCCTCGTAGACCGTAAGCGGAAGCGTTATGACAACGCCGTTGATGTAGTCATACGTCTTTACGATCCAACCGATCCAAGTACCGAACGTACGGCACCTCCGAGTTCAGCACACGTTCAGCTCGATGACGATCCCTGGACTCCGATCCAGCAAAGTGTCAGGGATGAGTTCCGTCAGCACGACGGCGTGGTGATGATGATGATGTTCTACCGGCGCAGGGCTTCGCCTAAACTCCGCGACGATATGACCGAGGTGGAATATGGTGGAGGGGGGCACCGCACACGGCTAAGGAACAACCTTGAAGATCAACTTATGTGTCATGGGGTGCCCCCCTGCCCCCGTATATAAAGGAGCAAGGGGGGAGGAGGCCGGCCCTAGGAGGGGGCGCGCCAAGTGTGGAGTCCTACTAGGACTCCCTAGTCCTAGTAGGATTCCACCTCCCTTGTTGGAGTAGGAGAAGGGGAAAGAGGGGGAGAGGGAGAAGGAAAGGGGGACTGCGCCCCTTGTCCAATTTGGACCAGAGGGGGCGCGCAGGCCTCCTTCCTTTTGGCCTCTCTTCTCTATTCCCGTATGGCCCAATAAGGCCCATATACTCCCCGGCGAATTCCCGTAACTCTCCGGTACTACGAAAACTACCCGAATCACTCGGAACTTTTCCGAACTCCGAATATAGTCGTCCAATATATCGATCTTTATGTCTCGACCATTTCGAGACTCCTCGTCATGTCCCCGATCTCATCTGGGACTCCGAACTCCTTCGGTACATCAAAACTCATAAACTCATAATATAACTGTCATCGTAACGTTAAGCGTGCGGACCCTACGGGTTCGAGAACTATGTAGACATGACCTAGAACTATTCTCGGTCAATAACCAATAGCGGAACCTGGATGCTCATATTGGCTCCTACATATTCTACGAAGATCTTAATCGGTCAAAATGCATAACAACATACATTGTTCCCTTTGTCATCGGTATGTTACTTGCCCGAGATTCGATCGTCGGTATCTCAATACCTAGTTCAATCTCGTTACCGGCAAGTCTCTTTACTCGTTCCATAATGCATCATCCCGCAACTAACTCATTAGTTGCAATGCTTGCAAGGCTTAAGTGATGTGCATTACCGAGAGGGCCCAGAGATACCTCTCCGACAATCAGAGTGACAAAACCTAATCTCGAAATACGCCAACCCAACATGTACCTTCGGAGACACCTATAGTACTCCTTTATAATCACCCAGTTACGTTGTGACGTTTGGTAGCACCCAAAGTGTTCCTCCGGTAAACGGGAGTTGCATAATCTCATAGTTACAGGAACATGTATAAGTTATGAAGAAAGCAATAGCAACATACTAAACGATCAAGTGCTAAGCTATCGGAATGGGTCAAGTCAATCACATCATTCTCCTAATAATGTGATCCCGTTAATCAAATGACAACTCTTTTGTCCATGTCTAGGAAACATAACCATCTTTGATAAACGAGCTAGTAAAGTAGAGGCATACTAGTGACACTATGTCTATGTATTCACACATGTATTATGTTTCCGGTTAATACAATTCTAGCATGAATAATAAACATTTATTATAAATAAGGAAATAAATAATAACTTTATTATTGCCTCTAGGGCATATTTCCTTCAAGACCTCCCCCGGCAACACCATTGCCGGGGCAGCCTATGTAGCCCCGGCAAGAGCCTTGCCGGGGCGACCTGCGAAGCACCAGCAATGCCACAACCATCATGCTGAGAGCTCTAACACCATCGACAATGTCAAGGCCAAGACTCAAGGACGCGTGCGTAGTAGCATGCAGATCTTTGTGAAGACTGACATCCTGCGGGGCTACGTGGAGGCCAGAAGACAAAGACCCCCAGCAGGACCCTCGCCGTGGACGACTGCGAGGCCCCGGCAAGACCCTTGACGGGGACAGTTGCGGGGCCACATCCCGGCCTGCACCCGACAAGGCTTCACCACCTCACAACCATTCCAGCACAGCGACCAGCCTCCCAACTAAGCAAGCACCTACGTGGTGGCATGCAGATCTTCGTGAAGGCCCTGCCACCGCGTGATACGTCCCCAACGTATCTATAATTTTTGATTGTTCCATGCTATGATATTACCCCTTTTGGATGTTTATGGGCTTTTTTACACATTTATATCATTTTTGGGACTAACCTACTAACCGAAGGCCTAGCCCGTATTGCTGTTTTTTGCATATTTCAGTATTTCGAAGAAAAGGAATATCAAGCGGAGTCCAAACGGAATGAAACCTTCGGGAGCGTGATTTTTGGAACGAACGTGATCCAGAGGACTTGGAGTGCAAGTCAAGAAGCATCCAAGGCCTCCACGAGATAGGGGGCGCGCCCCCTATAGGGCGCCCCCCTGTCTCGTGGGCCCCTCGGGCGTCCACGGACGTACTTCTTTCTCCTATATAAGCCTACGTACCCCGAAAACATCCAGGGAGCCAACGAAACACAATTTCCACCATCGTCACCTTATGTATCAGCGAGATCTCATCTTGGAGCCTTCGCCGGCACTCTGCCGAAGGGGGAATCGACCACGGAGGGCTTCTACATCAACATCCTTGCCCCTCCGATGAGTTGTGAGTAGTTTACCACAAACCTACGGGTCCATAGTTATTAGCTAGATGGCTTCTTCTCTCTTTTTGGATCTCAGTACAATGTTCTCCCCCTCTCTTGTGGAGATCTATTCGATGTAAACTCTTTTTGCGGTGTGTTTGTCGAGATCCGATGAATTGTGGGTTTATGATCAAGTTTATCTATGAAAATATTTGAATCTCTCTGAATTCTTTTATGTATGATTGAGTTATCTTTGCAAGTCTCTTCGAATTATCAATTTGGTTTGGCCTACTAGATTGATCTTTCTTGCCGTGGGAGAAGTGCTCAGCTTTGGGTTCAATCTTGCGGTGTCCTTACCCAGTGACAGAAAGGGTTGCAAGGCACGTATTGTATTGTTGCCATCTAGGATAAAAAGATGGGGTTTATATCATATTGCTTGAGTTTATCCCTCTACATCATGTCATCTTGCTTAAGGCGTTACTGTGTTCTTATGACCTTAATACTCTAGATGCAGGCATGAGTCGGTCGATGTGTGGAGTAATAGTAGTAGAGGCAGGCAGGAGTCGGTCTACTTGTCACGGACGTGATGCCTATATACATGATCATGCCTAGATAAACTCATAATTATTCGCTTTTCTATCAATTGCTCGGTAGTAATTTGGTCACCCACAGTAATACTTATGCTATCTTAAGAGAAGCCACTAGTGAAACCTATGGCCCCCAGGTCTATCTCTTATCATATTTGCTTCCAATTTACTTTTATTTGCATCTTTGCTTTTTGCATCTATATTATAAAATACCAAAAATATATTTATCTTATCGTACTATCTCTATCAGATCTCACTTTTGCAAGTCGCCGTGAAGGGATTGACAACCCCTTTATTGCGTTGGTTGTGAGTTCTTTGTTTGTTTGTGTAGGTGCGTGGGACTTTTGAGGAACCTCCTACTGGATTGATACCTTGGTTCTCAAAAACTGAGGGAAATACTTACGCTACTATTGCTGCATCACCCTTTCCTCTTCAAGGAAAACCAACGCAAGCTCAAGACATAGCAAGAAGGTTTTCTCGCACCATTGCCGGGGAGGCTTCCACCAAGTCAAGTCAAGATTCGACCTCCTGCCAACGTGCGATTTCTGGCGCCGTTGCCGGGGAGGTCTTCGCTCAAGTCAAGACATATCAAGTACCCATCGCAAACTCATCTCCCTTGCATTTACATTATTTGTCATTTTCCTCTCGTTTTCCTCTCCCCCACTTCACCCTTGCCGTTTTATTCGCCCTCTCTTTCCCAATCTCCTCCTCTCTTTTCGCTTGCCTTTTTCCATTTGCTTGTGTGCCTGTTTGTCCTTATGGCTTCGCCTAAGGGTTCCGACCACCTTCTTAGAAGGTTGGAAGAGATTGAATCGAATATTAGAAGCTTTATGAATTTGCAATTTGAGCATAATAATTTCTTCAGAAAAGAGCTTAAGGAACAAAAAGGTTTTTTGGGGTTTATGAACAAAGAGCTTGATGATATGAATAAAGAATTTTATGGTGTGAACGCTCAAATTACCTGGCTTGAAAATGCTATAGCCAAAATTTCTGATAAGCAAGCCACCTTAGTCAATAAGATGGCCGCCAAACTAGAAAAGTTAGATGAAAATAATGATAAGATCTTAAAGTTATTGATGCGTATCCTATTAGATCTTTGTTTTGCAATATGAATCTTGATAATTATGGGACTGATGATGAGTCAACTTTACATAGAAGGCGTCCCAAGAATTCAGAGTTTTTAGATCTTGATGCTAAATTTGGTAAAAGTGGGATTGGAGAGGTCACAACTTTAAATAGCACTGAACCCACTATCTCGGATTTCAAGGAATTGGATTATGATAATTGTTCTTTAGAAGGTTGTATTTCCTTGTTGCAATCCGTTGTTAATTCTCCTCATGCTTACAGTCAAAATAAAGCTTTTACCAAACATATCGTTGATGCCTTGATGCAATCTTATGATGAAAAACTTAATTTGGAAGTTTCTATACCTAGAAAACTTAATGATGAGTGGGAACCTACTATAAAGATTAGAATTAAAGATCATGAGTGTTTTGCTTTGTGTGATTTGGGTGCTAGTGTTTCCACGATTCCAAAAAATTTATGTGATATTCTAGGTTTCCATGATCTTGATGATTGCTCTTTAAATTTGCACCTTGCGGATTCCACCATTAAAAAGCCAATGGGAAGAATCAATGATATTCTCATTGTTGCAAATAGAAATTTGGTGAAAGTAGATTTTATCGTTCTTGATATAGATTGCAATCTTTCTTGCCCTATTATTTTTGGTAGACCTTTCCTTAAAACGATTGGTGTAATTATTGATATGAAGGAAGGGAATATTATATTCCAATTTCCCTTAAAGAAAGGCATGGAGCACTTTCCAAGAAAGAAAGTCAAATTACCTTTTGAATCTATCATGCGGACTACTTATGAATTTAGTGCCAAAGATGGCACTCGTTAGATCTATCTTCGCTTTTATGCCTAGCTAGGGGCGTTAAACGATAGCGCTAGTTGGGAGGCAACCAAATTTTCTTTGTGTTTTTTGTTTTTGTTCCTGTTTAGTAATAAATATTGCATCTACCTTCTGTTTAGATGTGTTTTTATCTTTTAATTAGTGTTTGTGCCAAGTAGAACCTATAGGATAACCTATGAGGATAGTTGATTTGATTCTGCTGAAAAACAGAAACTTTGTGCGCACGAATTTAGTTTTGTTAAATCACGGAAACGTGATTTTGCGTTGATTATTTTTGCTTCTGATCAATAGACAAATTGTCCAGGACTTCCTATTTTGGTAGGATTTTTTGAGTTCCAGAAGTTTGCGTTAGTTACAGATTACTATTGATTGTTCTGTTTTTGATAGATTCTGTTTTTCGTGTGTTGTTTGCTTATTTTGATGCATCTATGGCTAGTAAATTAGTTTATAAACCATAGAAAAGTAGCATTACAGTAGGTTTAACACCAAAATAAATAAAGAATGATTTCATTACAGTACCTTATGTGGTGGTTTTGTTTTCTTTCACTAACGGAGCTTATAAGATTTCTTGTTGAGTTTTCTGTTGTGAAGTTTTCAAGTTTTGGGTAAAGCTTTTATGGAGTATGGAATAAGGAGTGGCAAGAGCCTAAGCTTGGGTATGCCCAAGGCACCCAAGATATTCAAGGATAGCCAAAAGCCTAAGCTTGGGATGCCCCGGGAAGGCATCCCCTCTTTCGTCTTCGTTCATTGGTAACTTTACTTGGAGCTATATTTTTATTCCCCACATGTTATGTGTTTTGCTTGGAGCATCGTGTATTATATTAGTCTTTTCTTTTTAGTTTAATACAATCATCCTTGCTGTACACACCTTTTGGGAGAAGCCCATTTGATTAGAATTTGCTAGAATACTCTATGTGCTTCACTTATATCTTTTGAGCTTGATAGTTTTTGCTCTAGTGCTTCACTTATATCTTTTAGAGCACGGCGGTGGCTTATTTTTGTAGAAGTTGCTAGTCTCTCATGCTTCACTTATATTATTTTGAGAGTTTTTTAGAACAGCATGGTATTTGCTTTGGTTATAAAATTGGTCCTAGAATGGTAGGCATCCAAGTTGGGTATAATAAAAACTATCATAGGAAGTGAATTGGATGCTATGATCAATTTTATACTTGATAATTGTTTTGAGATATGGAGGTAGTGATATTAAAGTCATGCTAGTTGGGTGATTATGAATTTAAAGAATGCTTGTGTTGAAGTTAGCAAGTCCCGTAGCATGCACGTATGGTTAAAGTTGTGTAACAAATTTGAAACATGAAATGTACCTGGCTTGTGCATCCTTATGAGTGGCGGTCGGGAACGAGCGATGGTCTTTTCCTACCAATCTATACCCCTAGGAGCATGCGCGTAGTGCTTGATTTTTGATGACTTCTAAATTTTTGCAATAAGTATATGAGTTCTTTTGACTAATGTTGAGTCCATGGATTATACACGCTTTTTACCTTTCCACCATTGCTAGCCTCTTCCGTACCGTGCATTGCCCTTTCTCACCTTGATATTTGGTGCAAACTTCACCGGTACATCCAAACCTCGTGATACGATACGCTCTATCACACATAAACCTCCTTATATCTTCCTCAAAACAGCCACCATACCTACCTATTATGGCATTTCCATAGCCATTCCGAGATATATTGCCATGCAACTTTCCACCGTTCCGTTCATCATCATCATGACATACTTTACTTTTGTCATATTGCCATTGCATGATCATGTAGTTGACATCGTATTTGTGGCAAAGCCACCATGCATTAATTTTCATACATGTCACTCTTGATCCATTGCACCATCCAGGTACACCGCCGGAGGCATTGATATAGAGTCATATTTTGTTCTAGTTTTGAGTTGTAATTCATATGTTGTAATCAATCAAAGTGTGATGATCATCATTATTAGAGCATTGAACAAAAAGAAAAAAAAGAAAAAAAGAAGAAAGGCAAAAAAGGCCCAAAAAAAGAAAAGGAAAGAAAAAGGAAAAAAAGAAAATAAATAAAAGGGCAATGTTACTATCTCTTTTTCCACACTTGTGCTTCAAAGTAGCACCATGTTTTTCATATAGTGAGTCTCATAAGTTGTCTTTTTCGTACTAGTGGGAATTTTTCATTATAGAACTTGGCTTCACACCACGTCGGACCCTTTTCCTGAAGCACCATCTATTGATTTCTTAAGGAAACACATTAAAACAGGTATATTCCTATGATGGGCTTCCTCAAATGCCCTAGGTCTTCGTGAGCAAGCAAGTTGGATGCACACCCACTAGTTTTCTTTTGTTGAGCATTCATTTATAGCTCTAGTGCATCCGTTGCATGGCAATCCCTACTCCTCATGTTGTCATCAATTGATGGGCATCTCCATAGCCCATTGATTATGCTCGTCAATGTGAGACTTTCTCCTTTTTTGTCTTCTCCACACAATCCCCGTCATCATATTCTATTCCACCCATAGTGCTAAATCCATGGCTCACGCTCATGTATTGCGTGAAGGTTGAAAAAGTTTGAGATCATTTAAGTATGAAACAATTTCTTGGCTTGTCATCAGGGGTATAGAAGTTGGGAACATCTTTGTGTGACGAAAATGAAGCATAGCCTAACTATATGATTTTGTAGGGATGAACTTTCTTTTGCCTTGCTATTTTGAGAAGACATGATTACTTTGATTAGTATGCTTGAAGTGTTACTATTTCTTTTATCAATATGAACTTTTATTTTGAATCATTTGGATCTGAACATTCATGTCACAATAAATAAAATTACATTGAGAATTATGCTAGGTAGCATTCCACATCAAAAATTCTCTTTTTATCATTTACCTACTCGAGGACGAGCAGGAATTAAGATTGGGGATGCTTGATACGTCTCCAATGTATCTATAATTTTTGATTGTTCCATGTTATTATATTACCCCTTTTGGATGTTTATGGGCTTTATTTTACAATTTATACCATTTTTGGGACTAACCTACTAACCGGAGGCCCAGCCCGTATTGCTGTTTTTTGCCTATTTCAGTATTTCGAAGAAAAGGAATATCAAATGGAGTCCAAATGGAATGAAACCTTCGGGAGCGTGATTTTTGGAATGAACGTGATCCAGAGGACTTGGAGTGCAAGTCAAGAGGCAGCCGAGGCCTCCCAGAGATAGGAGGGCACCCCCCCTATAGGGCGCACCCCTGTCTCGTGGGCCCCTCGGGCGTCCACCGACGTACTTCTTCCTCCTATATAAGCCTACGTACCCCAAAAACATCCAGGGAGACAACGAAACACAATTTCCACCACCGTAACCTTCTGTATCCGCCAGATCTCATCTTGGAGCCTTCGCCGGCACTCTGCCGGAGTGGGAATCGACCATGGAGGGCTTCTACATCAACATCCTTTCCCCTCCGATGAGTTGTGAGTAGTTTACCACAGACCTACGGGTCCATAGTTATTAGCTAGATGGCTTCTTCTCTCTTTTTGGATCTCAATACAATGTTCTCCCACTCTCTTGTGGAGATCTATTCGATGTAAACTCTTTTTGCGGTGTGTTTGTCGAGATCCGATGAATTGTGGGTTTATGATCAAGTTTATCTATGAATAATATTTGAATCTTCTCTGAATTCTTTTATGTATGATTGAGTTATCTTTGCAAGTCTCTTCGAATTATCAGTTTGGTTTGGCCTACTAGATTGATCTTTCTTGCCATGGGAGAAGTGCTTAGCTTTGGGTTCAATCTTGCGGTGTCCTTACCCAGTGACAGAAAGGTTTGCAAGGCACGTATTGTATTGTTGCCATCGAGGATAAAAATATGTGGTTTATATCATATTGCTTGAGTTTATCCCTCTACATCATGTCATCATGTTTATGGCGTTACTCTGTTCTTATGAACTTAATACTCTAGATGCAGGCAGGAGTCGGTCGATGTGTGGAGTAATAGTAGTAGATGCAGGCAGGAGTCGGTCTACTTGTCACGGACGTGATGCCTATATACATGATCATCCCTAGATAATCTCATAATTATTCGCTTTTCTATCAATTGCTCGACAGTAATTTGTTCACCCACCATAATACTTATGCTATCTTGAGAGAAGCCACTAGTGAAACCTATGGCCCCCGGGTCTATATCGTATCATATTTGCTTCCAATTTACTTTTATTTGCATCTTTACTTTTTGCATCTCTATTATAAAATACCAAAAATATATTTATCTTATCATACTATCCCTATCAGATCTCACTTTTGCAAGTGGCCGTGAAGGGATTGACAACCCCTTTATTGCGTTGGTTGTGAGTTCTTTGTTTGTTTGTGTAGGTGCGTGGGACTTTTGAGGAACATCCTACTGGATTGATACCTTGGTTCTCAAAAACTGAGGGAAATACTTACGCTACTATTGCTGCATCACCCTTTCCTCTTCAAGGAAAACCAACGCAAGCTCAAGACGTAGCTCCACGCAAGCACAACAGCTAGCCAGCCAGCCTGGCGCTACATGCCTCATCAACCTGGACGCGTGTCAAGGCAGGATGAGGCGGCAACGGACATGACAGGTTTTGTTACCGTCCCCGGTAAAGTTGGAGGGCACATAAGCAGCGCATAATGCGTTTGTCCTACAACGTCAGCGATAAGCTTGTACACTATATCTACTTTATACCTCCTGTATGCCACTGTGGCAACCCCTTTGACATATAAAAGGAGGCCCGAGGCGTACTGGGGAAGGATTCGAACTTTTTGGACTGGGCATGCATAGCAGCTAGTCTAAGAACTCAAGAAACCTAAATATCCCTCGTGCTAATCACCGGACCTATTCTTTGTGCAACTCTCTCCCTACCAACCGTAGAAGGGATCCTCATGATCCCATAGGTGTCATTTCCCCGACATCAGGACACTATTGCTCTTCCACTGCCAAGGCCTATTTCTGACCACCTGCCCTTTAGATTTGAAAACTTTTGGCTGAAACACAGCTCTTTCAAGGAGGTGGTCAAAGCAGCTTAAACTAAAGTTGCCATGTGGCAATTTTAGTTTGTAGGTCATGGCAATTTTATATTTTTGATGATGGCAATTCCAGTACTTTGACCATGAAAATATTTTTTTATTGAACCATGGCAATTTTAAGTGCATGTATCATGGCAATTTTAGTTTATGGTGCATGGCAAGTCTAGTTTCTTAATTCTCCGTTTTATAATATGTTAAAATTTACTTTTAAATGTAAAAAAAATATTTGAAACATATCATGGCAACTTCAGTGTAAATATCATGGCAATCCATGTGCAATAGACATGGCAACTTTTAACCAAAAAAACAATTTCGCTGAAATATATCGATATGAAATCTAGTTTTGAAGATCTCGTCGCGAGGGATTTAATGGTGAAAATGGATCTTCATCCGGATTTTTCAGTTAAGAGATAAAACATTTTAAAAACTGAAAATCCGAAAAGATTCTCGCATGCATGCATGCGATGACGTGGCAATCTTTTTACATTAGAGACATGTGGTGCGTCTCCTTTCCTGCCACACGTGTGGCTGTTATCGACGTCCTAAAATTATGGGCAAAGAGTTTCACATGTATTAAGATATAGATTCCTGACATCAATGAATGCATATTCTTATTGGATTTCTTTGAGGAATTTAGAAGGCTCGACACAATGGAGTGGAATTGTAGGGATTTGCTCAAGGAACACTTGTTAACTATTCTGAAGAACCAAAAGATTTACTGGAAGCAGAGAGGAAAAGTAAAAGGAGTAAAATTTGGAGATGAAAATACAAAGTTTTTTCATACAAAAGCTTCCATTAACTACAAGCATAATAAAATTGCTATGCTTCTTAATAATGATCACATTGAAATAGCAGATCATGCTGGCAAGGCTGGTATACTTTGGTAAGCTTCCAAAAAGAGATTAGGAAAATCTGAGGGACACACAATGAATTTTGATTTGCAAAATCATCTTGGACAACAGATAAATCCAGATATTTTCAGTGACATTGAAAAATCTTTTTCAGATGAGGAGATTAACAGTATTGTTAAGGAGCTTCCTAGTGACAAATCACCTGGGCCAGATGGATTCAATAATGAGTTTATGAAAGCATGCTGGGATATTATAGGACCTGATGTCAGAAAATTGATACATGCTTTTCATGAAGGTAATATTTCCCTTGAGAGCATCAACACATCATATATCACATTAATCCCCAAGAATGATGCTCCTCTCACCCCAAATGATTTTAGGCAAATTTCACTGCTTAATGGGGTGCTCAAGATCATCACAAAATTGCTGGCAAACATATTGCAAAAGGTTATTCTGTAAATGATACACATCAACCAATATGGTTTTCTTAAGGACATGGTTATTCAGGATTGCTTGGGGTGGTCTTATGAGTATATTCATCAATGTTTGAAATCTAAAGAGGAAATGCTTGTGCTCAAGTTAGATTTTGAAAAAGCATTTGATACCATTGAGCATCAAGCAATTATAGACATTCTTAGAGCTAAAGGTTTTGGCAACAAGTGGATCTCATGGATAAAATGATCTTTAATTCTTCTTCAACTATTGTATTACTGAATGGACTGTCAGGTAAAAAAATTATTGTAGAAGGGGGGTAAGACAAGGAGATCCTATATTCCCATTACTGTTTGTTTTGGCTGCAGACCTTCTACAATCAGTGATCAACAAAGCAATGGGACTGGGACTTATACATGCACCTTTGCAAATTAACTCATGCCCTAATTTCCTAATCGTACAATGTGCAGATGATACCTTGTTGATAATGCAAGCTGACTCTAGACAACTAATTTGCCTTAAAGCCCTACTAAACACTTTTGCAGTTGCCACTGGTCTCAGAGTAAACTATCAGAAGTCTATCATGGTACCTATTAATATTCGAGAGGAGAGGGCACAAGTGTTTGCACAAACTCTTAAGTGTCACATGGGCCACTTTCCATTCACATACCTTGGGTTACCTTTAGGGTTATACAAACCAACAGTTGAACAATGTCTCCCAATGGTTAATAGAGTTGCAAGAAGACTGGCTGGTATTGCCACTTTTATGACTTATGCAGGTAGATTGTTAATGGTCGAATTTGTTTTGGCCTCCCTCACATTTTTTATGAGTTGTCTGTATGTTCCAGTTACTATCAAGCAATGGATACTAAAATATTTCAGACACTGCCTATGGAGAGGGCCAGACATGGAGGATCATAGACCTTCTCTAGTTGAATGGACCATTGTTTGTAGGCCAAAGAATCAGGGAGGACTAGGAGTTATGGACATTTTTACATAGAACAAGACACTACTTATGAAAAAATGCACAAATTCTATAACAGACATGAAATTCCCTGGGTACAATTGATTTGGGAAACTCACTACTCTAAAAACAAGCTGCCAGGAGATGAGTTAGTGTGATCCTTCTGGTGGAAGGCAAACCTGCAATTAATTCAGCACTACAAAGCCTTAGGAAGGTTCAATTTGGGAGATGGCAGAAGTGCTTACTTTTGGAGTGATATATGGGCTAAGGAACTCGTGCAACATAAATTCCCACATCTATTCTCTTATGTGATTAATAATAGACTCACTGTACAACAGGTTATCAGCACAAAGTATTTGGAAGATTTACTTCACCTGCCAATGTCAATGGAGGCACATGAGTAGTTCTTAAAATTGGAAGATATCTGTTACACACTGAGGCAATCACAATACCAGAACTTGACAGATACATGGAGCTACATATGGGGAAATGAGCACTTTTCTTCGGCCAAGGCTTATAATGTTATGATTGGTTACAAGCAAACCCCTCCACACTTCAATTGGATCGGGAATTCTTCATGCCAAACAAAACATAAAATGTTCTTCTGGATGTTGTTACATGACAAACTCAATACAAGAAATCTACTGAGAAGGAAAACCTTTATACTGGAGGAATATAACTGTGCAGTCAGAGGATGCCAACATGAGGAAACATTACATCACCTATTTTGGGGATGTCCTTTCGCCAGGAGATGTTGGGATTACATCTATCCCAATAGAACACCAGATTTATCCATCTTAGAACACAAGATCTTTGAGCATATTCAGCCCATATTGCAAGGATGGAAGCAAATCTATTTGATGGAGATGAAGTTACTCAAGCATAGAATTAGACCAAAGTATGCCAATAAATTCCTCTCGTGGCCGGATCTCCAAGGATAGTTTTTTGTGGCAGCTAACCTTAGCAGCCTAGGTCTTTTCTTTCTTTCTTTTCTAGTCTTAGCCTTTTGTAGTTTTTTTGCTGTAGTTTCTTAGCTTCTTCTTGTTTTGTTTTGTTTCATTGTTTCTTAGTTTATCTAGGGGGCTTCTCTCAAGCCCTTACTATTCTTTGAAACTTTGCTACTTTGGACTTTTGCTCTTTGCTATTTATAAAAATTGCAGTGGGATGTTTACCCTACTGTTTATAGTCAAAAAAATCTTAAGCAATTTTTCTTCAACCATAGCATTGAAATTCTTTTGAAAACTAATGAAATCTTTAATATTGTTCTCAAGATCAGAGGGCATCTTATTATAATTTCCATAATAATTGTTGTAGGAACTGCCATAATTATTAGAGGAATTACTCGGAAACAGCCTAGGATTAAAATTACCTCTATACGCGTTATCACCAAAATTGTTCCTACCAACAAAATTCACATTCATAGATTCATTATTATTCTCAATCAAATTAGACAAATTCATATCATTAGATTAATAGGAGCACTCTTACTAGAAAACAATTTCATAAGTTCATCCATGTTTCCACTCAAAACATCAATTTCTTCAATTGCATGCACTTTTTTTACTAGTAGAGGATCTTTCAGTATTTCACTGAGAGTAATTAGCCAGATACTATATAGGAGTTTAGTAGCTTCTCCTAATGTGATTTCCATAAAAGTGCATCCTACAGCCGAATCAAAAAGATTTCTAGAAGCAAAATTCAATCTGGCATAAAATATGTGTATGATCATCCATTAACTTAAACCATGAGTAGGGAAATTTCGTATCATCAATTTCACCCTCTCCCAAGATTGTGCAACATGTTCATGATCAAGTTGCTTAAAATTCATTATATCGTTCCTAAGGGAGATGATCTTAGTGGGGGGGGGGGGAAATACTTGGAAATAAAAGCATCTTTACACTTATTCCATGAATCAATACTATTTTTAGGCAAAGATGAAAACCAAGTTTTAGCACGATCTCGTGGTGAGAGCGGAAATAGGTTCAATTTAACAATATCATTGTCCACATATTTCTTCTTTTGCATATCACACAACTCAACAAAAGTATTTAGATGGGATGCGGCATCTTTGCTAGGAAGGCCGGAAAATTGATCTTTCATAACAAGATTCAGCAATGAAGCATTAATTTCATAAGATTCCGCACTAGTGGCGGGAGCAATTAGAGACTAATAAAATCATTATTATTAGTATTGGAAAAATCACACAATTTGCTATTATCTTCAGACATCGTGACAAATCAAGCAATCTAACACACAAGCAACCAAAAAGCAAGCGAAAAGACGAACTGAAGAAGGGCAAATAAAAAGGCAAATCTTTTAGTATTTTTTTGAAAATGTTTTATGAATGGGGGAGAAGAAAATGGGAGGCAAATGGCAAATAATTTAATGCAAGAGATGAGAGTTTATGGTGGGTACTTGGTAGGCTTGATGTAGATCTCCCCGGCAATGGCGCCAGAAATTCTTCCTGCTACTTCTTGAGCTTGCGTTTGTTTTTCCCTTGAAGAGGAAAGGGTGATGCAACAAAGTAGAGATAAGTATTTCCCTCAGTAGAGAACCAAGGTATCAATCGAGTAGGAGATACAAGCAAGTCTCCAATCTATGCACCTTCACAAACAATCAAACACTTGCACCGAACGCGAGAAAGGGGTTGTAAATCCCTTCACAGTCACTTGCAATGGTGAGATCTGAGAGAGATGGATATAAAAGATTACTAAAATGTAAAACAAAATAAAAGTAAATTAATTGCAACAAGGTATTTTGGGGTTTTTTGGTTTATAGATTTGAAAATATATGATGGGAAATAGACCCGGGGGGCCATATGTTTCAATAGAGGCTTCTCTCTTGAAGGAAAATAATACGGTGCGTGAACAAATTACTGTTGAGCAATTGATAGAAAAGTGCAAAGTTATGATGATATCCAAGGCAATGATTATGCATATAGGCATCACGTCCGTGTCAAGTAGACCGACTCCTGCCTGCATTTACTACTATTACTCCACACATCGACCGCTATCCAGCATGCATCTAGAGTATTAAGTTCATAAAGAACAGAGTAATGCCTTAAGTAAGATGACATAATGTAGAGGGATAAACTCAAATAATATGATGAAAACCCCATCCTTTTACCCTTGATGGCAACAATACAATATGTCTCTTGCTACCCTACTTTGTCATGGGTGAAATCACGCAAGATTGAAGTATTGAACCCAAAACTAAGCACCTCTCCCTTTGTAAGAAAAACCAATCTATTTGGCCAAACCAAACTGATAATTCAAAGAGAAATACAAAGATATCAAATCATGCATATAAGAATTCAGAGAAGATTCAAATAATATTCGTAGATAAGCTTATCATAAATCCATAATTCATCGGATCTCGACAAACACACCGCAAAAGAAGATTACATCAGATAGATCTCCATTAACATCGAGGAGAACATTGTATTGAAGATCAAAGAGAGAGAAGAAGCCATCTAGCTACTAGCTATGGACCAGTAGGTCTGTGGTAAACTATTCACGCTTCATCTGAAGGGCAATAGAGTTGATGTAGATGCCCTCCGTGATCGAATCCCCCTCCAACAGGGTGCCGAAAAAGGCCCCAAGATGGGATCTCACAGGAATAGAAGGTCACAGCGGCGGAAAAGTATTTTGGTGGACGCTTTTGGTGGTTTTGGAATATTTGAGGATTTATCGAGCTGAGAGGGAGTTCGGTGGACTCCCATGGGGCCCACAAGCGAGGGGGCGCCCCCCTAGGGCGCGCCCTAGAGGCTTGTGGACTCCTCGGGACTCTTCTGACTTGGCCTCCAAGTTCCATGGATTTCTTGTGGTCCAAGAAAAATCATCGTCAAATCTTTATTCCGTTTGGACTCCGTTTGATATTCCTTTTTTGTAAAATTGAAAAACAAGGAAAAGACAGAAGCTAGCACTAGGCTCTAGGTTAATAGGTTAGTCCCAAAAATAATATAAAATAGCATATTAGTGCATATAAAACATCCAAAACAGATAATATAATAGCATGGAACAATAAAAAATTATAGATATGTTGGAGACGTATCCGGGCCCCACTACCCACTAGGGCGTGCCTGGGGGCCCTGGCGTGCCCTGGTGCCTAATGGGCCCCACAGGGCCCCTCTGGTGCACCTCTTGGGCCACCTGGGTGCCTGCTAGGCAAAAAAAAATCTCCAAAAAGTTTTGCTGCATTTGGACTTCATTTGATATGGTATTCTGCGAAGTAAAAAACAAGCAAAAAACAGCAACTGGCATTGGGCACTATGACAATTGGTTAGTCCCAAAAATGATATACAATTGCTATAAAATGAATGTAAAACATCCAAGATTGATAATATAACAACATGGAACAATAAAAAATTATAGATATGTTGGTGATGTATCAGACTCTTGTAACATGAAACTGGGTTTAAGGTTTCTGTATGCACAAGTAGTATCTCTACTTGGTGCGTATTTTTGGCTAGCAAAGATATTGGGCAAGAACCACATGTTAGAAGATCCATGTCAATATAACTTCTATGTGAATATGAACAAACATAAATCATTACGTTGTCTTCCTTGTCCAACATCAACAATTTGGCATAAGATACTTAATGGGGGCTCACAATCCTAAAACATGTCCAAGATTGTATATTTTCATGTGAATGTTCTCTTCCCTTATTAATTTTTCATGAATTGCATCATTGACCAATGCTATGTTTGTCAAGTTTCAATAAATTTTACCACTATACTTTTCCTTAGGTAATGTCATTACTTCCCATAAGATTAGCATATGATCTTTTTCATTATTTCTTTTGTTATGATTGAAACATAAAAGTAAAGAAGCAAAAACTCAAACTAATCTTTATTATATAACTCTCACTCGATTACATAGATAGATAGATCACAAAACTAGCACTCAAAAATAGATTATACTAAACTTTTATTGAGCTAAATCATGAAATAGCTAGGGACTGAACTAAAAATAGGTAAGGATAACAAAAGTGATGGTGATACGATATTGGGGCACCTCCACCAAGCTTGGCACAAGCCAAGGGGAGTGCCCATACCCGTGTACTCAAGTTTCCTTCTTTGGCGATGGTGGTGGTGATGAAGTGGTGGAATCGTGCTTTAGCCTTAGCAGGTATTCCAATCTATGTTGATGCTCTGAATGGCGTTGTTTTGCAATTCCAACAAAATAACTTCACGAGTGAGATATGTATTCTGAACACGAACTGATTCAAAGACCCTTAGGGCTTGAATTTCAAATGGGGTGAGATGAGCATAGAAAGCTTGAAGGATATCTTCGTCTTCTGCAGTTTCCTCCATGAGCATGGTCTACCCTCCTTCTTGGGCATGGTTCCCTGCAACTTCTTTGACCTTGTCCTCCTTGATGGCCTCCTTTGTTTCCTCTCTTTTTAGTTCCATGATACGTCCATTTTGCATCATGCTTTTATATCGATATTTATTGCATTATGGGTTATTATTACACGTTATGTCACAATACTTATGCCTATTCTCTCTTATTTTAGAAGGTTTACATGAAGAGGGAGAATGCCGGCAGCTGGAATTCTGGGCTGGAAAAGGAGCAAATATTAGAGACCTATTCTGCACAACTCCAGAAGTCCTGAAACTCCATGAAATTTATTTTTGGAATTAATAAAAAATACCGGGCGAAGAAAGTACCAGAGGGGGCCCACACCCTGTCCACGAGGGTGGGGGCGAGCCCTACCCCCCTGGGCGCGCCCCCTGCCTCGTGCCCCCCCGGCAGCCCTCCGGTGACCATCTTCTACTATATGAAGTCTTTTACCCTGGAAAAAACCATAAGCAAGCTTTCGGGACGAAACACCGCTGCCACGAGGCAGAACCTTGGCGGAACCAATCTAGGGCTCCGGCGAAGCTGTTCTGCCGGGGAAACATCCCTCTGGGAGGGGGAAATCATCACCATCGTCATCACCATCTATCCTCTCATCGGGAGGGGGTCAATCTCCATCAACATCTTCACCAGCACCATGTCCTCGCAAATCCTAGTTGATCTCTTGTATCCAATCTTTGTCTCATAACCTCAGATTAGTACCTGTGGGTCACTAGTAGTGTTGATTACTCCTTGTGGTTCATGCTAGTTGGTTTATTCGGTGGAAGATCATATGTTCAGATCCTTTATGCATATTAATACCCCTCTGATTATGAACATGAATATGGTTTGTGAGTAGTTAGGTTTGTTCCTGAGGACATGCGAGAAGTCTTGCTATAAGTAGTCATGTGAATTTGGTATTCGTTCGATATTTTTTGATGAGATGTATGTTGTCTCTCCTCTAGTGGTGTTATGTGAATGTCGACTACATGGCACTTCACCATTATTTGGGCCTAGAGGAAGGCATTGGGAAGTAATAAGTAGATGTGAGTTGCTAGAGTGACATAAGCTTAAACCCTAGTTTATGCATTGCTTCGTAAGGGGCTGATTTGGATCCATATGTTTCATGCTATGGTTAGGTTTACCTTAATACTTCTTTTGTAATTGCAGATGCTTGCAATAGGGGTTAATCATAAGTGGGATGCTTGTCCAAGAAAGGGCAGTACGCAAGCACTGGTCCACACACATATCAAATTATCAAAGTAACGAACGCGAATCAACTAGCTTGACGATAATTCCCATGTGTCCTCGGGAGCGCTTTTATCTATATAAGAACTTGTCCAGGCTTGTCCTTTCCTACAAAAAGGATTGGGCCACCTTGCTGCACCTTATTTACTTTTCTTACTTGTTACCCGTTACGAATTACCTTATCACAAAACTATCTGTTACCGATAATTTCAGTGCTTGCAGAGAATACCTTACTGAAAACCGCTTCTGATTTCCTTCTGCTCCTTGTTGGGTTCGACACTCTTACTTATCGAAAGGGGAACCAAGCATGGCATATTCAGCAACCAAGCATGGCATTCCCCGTTGTTGGAGGTGGGTCATCATTCCATATTCAGCAACCAAGCATGGCATTCCCCATTGTTGGAGGTGGAACAAGACATCATGCCTAGCTTGATAAATCTGATAGAAAACAAAAAGAAACAAGAACAGGGGATATCTGTGTGATGTGGTGGTCAAAACGTCCGGGAGTATATATAAAGAAATTTTATCTTGCAAAACACATATACCAGAGTAAAATGGAGTCGGGAAGGCTCACGAGGGGCACACTACCCACCACGACGCACTAGGGGGGGTAGACGTGCCCTGCTACCTGCTACGTCTTGAGCTTGCATTGGTTTTCCTCGAAGAGGAGAGCGTGATGCATCAATAGTAGCGTAAGTATTTCCCTCAGTTTTTGAGAACCAAGGTATCAATCCAGTAGGAGGCTCCTCAAAAGTCCCACGCACCTACACAAACAAACAAAGAACTCGCAACCAACGCAATAAAGGGGTTGTCAATCCCTTCACGGCCACTTGCGAGAGTGAGATCTAATAAAAATAGTATGATAAGGTAAATATATTTTTGGTATTTTATAATATAGATGCAAAAAGTAAAGATGAAAATAAAAGTATATTGGAAGCAAATATGATAAGAGATAGACCCGGGGACCATAGGTTTCACTAGTGGCTTCTCTCAAGATAGCATAAGTATTATGGTGGGTGAACAAATTACTGTCGAGCAATTGATAGAAAAGCGAATAATTATGAGATTATCTAGGCATGATCATATATATAGGCATCACGTCCGCAACAAGTAGACCGACTCCTGCCTGCATCTACTACTATTACTCCACACATCGACCGACTCCTGCCTGCATCTAGAGTATTAAGTTCATAAGAACAGAGTAACGCATTAAGCAAGATGACATGATGTAGAGGGATAAACTCAAGCAATATGATATAAACCCCATCTTGTTATCCTCGATGGAAACAATACAATACGTGCCTTGCAACCCTTTCTGTCACTGGGTAAGGACACCGCAAGATTGAACCCAAAGCTAAGCACTTCTCTCATGGCAAAAAAGATCAATCTAGTAGGGCAAACCAAATAGATAATTCGAAGAGACTTGCAAAGATAACTCAATCATACATAAAAGAATTCAGAGAAGATTCAAATATTATTCATAGATAAACTTGATCATAAACCCGCAATTCATCGGATCTCGACAAACACACCGCAAAAAGAATTTACATCGAATAGATCTCCACAAGAGAGGGGGAGAACATTGTATTGAGATCCAAAAAGAGAGAAGAAGCCATATAGCTAATAACTATGGACCCATAGGTCTGTGGTAAACTACTCACAACTCATCGGAGGGGCAAGGATGTTGATGTAGAAGCCCTCTGTGGTAGATTCCCCCTCCGGCAGAGTGCCGACGAAGGCTCCAAGATGAGATCTCGCGGATACAGAAGGTTACGGTGGTGGAAATTGTGTTTCGTCTGCCCCTGGATGTTTTCAGGGTACGTAGGTATATATAGGAGGAATAAGTACGTCGGTGGACGCCCGAGGGGCCCACAAGACAGGGGGCGCACCCTACAGGGGGGGGCCCTCCTATCTCGTGGGAGCCTCGGCTGCTTCTTGACTTGCACTCCAAGTCCTCTGGATCATGTTCGTTCCAAAAATCACGCTCCCGAAGGTTTCATTCCGTTTGGACTCCGTTTGATATTCCTTTTCTTTGAAATACTGAAATAGGCAAAAAAAACAACAACATGGGTTGGGCCTACGGTTAGTAGGTTAGTCCCAAAAATGATATAAATGTGTAAAATAAAGCCCATAAACATCCAAAAGAGGTAATATAATAGCATGGAACAATCAAAAACTATAGATACGTTGGAGACGTATCAAGCATCCCCAAGCTTAATTCCTGCTCGTCCTCGAGTAGGTAAATGATAAAAAGAGAATTTTTGATGTGGAATGCTACCTAGCATAATTCATAATGTAATTTTATTTATTGTGGCATGAATGTTCAGATCCAAATGATTCAAAATAAAAGTTCATATTGATAAAAGAAATAGTAACACTTCAAGCATAATAATCAAAGTAATCATGTCTTCTGAAAATAACACGGCAAAAGAAAGTTCATCCCTACAAAATCATATAGTTAGGCTATGCTTCATTTTCGTCACACAAAGATGTTCCCGACTTTTGTACCCCCGATGACAGGCCAATCAATTGTTTCATAATTAAATAATCACAAACTTTTTCAACCTTCACGCAATACATGAGCGTGAGCCATGGATATAGCACTATGGGTGGAATAGAATATGATGATGGGTATTGTGTGGAGAAGACAAAAAAGGAGAAAGTCTCACATTGACGAGGATAATCAATGGGCTATGGAGATGTCCATCAATTGATGTAAACATGAGGAGTAGGGATTACCATGCAACAGATGCACTAGAGCTATAAATGAATGCTTAACAAAATAAAACTAGTGGGTGTGCATCCAACTTGCTTGCTCACAAAGACCTAGGGCATTTGAGGATGCCCATCGTAGGAATATACAAGCCAAGTTCTATAATGAAAAATTCCCACTAGTATGAAAAAGACAACTTATGAGACTCACTATATGAAAAACATGGTGCTACTTTGAAGCACAAAAATACGAGACTCACTACATGAAGAACAAGGTGCTACTTTGAAGCACAAGTGTGGAAAAAGAGATAGTAACATTGCCCATTTTATTTTTTTTAGTTTTTTCTTTCTTTTTCTTATTTTCTTTATTTATTTTTCTTTTTTTGGGCCTTCCTTTTTTTCTTTTGGCCTTTTTTGGGCAATGCTCTAATAATGATGATCATCACACTTCTATTGATTACAACATATGAATTACAACTCGAAACTAGAACAAGATATGACTCTATATGAATGCCTCCGGCAGTGTAACGGGATGGTGCAATGAATCAAGAGTGAGATGTATGAAAAATAATGCATGGTGGGTTTGCCACAAATACGATGTCAACTACATGATCATGCGATGGCAATATGACAAAAGTAAAGTATGTCATGATGAACGGAACGGTGGAAAGTTGCATGGCAATATATCTCGGAATGGCTATGGAAATGCCATAATAGGTAGGTATGGTGGCTATTTTGAGGAAGATATAAGGAGGTTTATGTGTGATAGAGAGTATCGTATCACGGGGTTTGGATGCACCAGCGAAGTTTGCACCAACTCTCAAGGTGAGAAAGGGCAATGCACGGTACCGAAGAGGCTAGCACTGGCGGAAAGGTAAAAGTGCATATAATCCATGGACTCAACATTAGTCAAAAGAACTCATATACTTATTGCAAAAGTTTAGAAGTCATCAAAAATCAAGTACTACGCGCATGCTCCTACGGGAGATAGATTGGTAGGAAAAGACCATCGTTCGTCCCCGACCGCCACTCATAAGGATGCACAAGCCAGGTACACTTCATGTTTCAAATTTGTCACACAACTTTAACCATACGTGCATGCTACGGGACTTGCTAACTTCAACACAAGCATTCTTTAAATTCATAATCACCCAACTAGCATGACTTTAATATCACTACCTCCATATCTCAAAACAATTATCAAGTATCAAATTGATCATAGCATCCAATTCACTTCCTATGATAGTTTTTATTATACCCAACTTGGATGCCTACCATTCAGGACCAATTTTGTAACCATAGCAAATACCATGCTGTTCTAAAAGACTCTCGGAATAATATAAGTGAAGAATTAGAGACTAGAAATTTCTTCAAAATTAAGACACCACCGTGCTCTAAAAGATATAAGTGAAGCACAAGAGCAAAAACTATCAAGCTCAAAAGATATAAGTGAAGCACATAGAGTATTCTAGCAAATTCTAATCAAATAGGCTTCTCCCAAAAGGTGTGTACAGCAAGGATGATTGTGGTAAACTAAAATGAAAAGACTAATATAATATACGACGCTCCAAGCAAAACATATATCATGTGGCGAATAAAAATATAGCTCCAAGTAAAGTTACCAATGAACGAAGACGAAAGAGGGGATGCCTTCCCGGGGCATCCCCAAGCTTAGGCTTTTGGCTATTCTTGAATATCTTGGGGTGCCTTGGGCATCCCCAAGCTTAGGATCTTGCCACTCCTTATTCCATAGTCCATAAAAGCTTTACCCAAAACTTGAAAACTTCACGACACAAAACTCAACAGGAAATCTTATAAGCTCCGTAAGTGAAAGAGAACAAAACCACCACATATGGTACTGTAATGAACTCATTCTTTATTTATTTTGGTGTTAAACCTACTGTATTTCAACTTCTCTATGGTTTATAAGCTATTTTACTAGCCATAGATGCATCAAAATAAGCAAACAACACACGAAAAACAGAATCTGTCAAAAACAGAACAGTCTGTAGCAATCTGTAACTAACGCAAACTTCTGGAACTCTAAAAATCCTACCAAAATAGGAAGTCCTGGAAAATTTGTTTATTGAACATCAGCAAAAAGAATCAACGCAAAATCACGTTTCTGTGATTTAACAAACTTCTATTCGTGCGTGCAAAGTTTCTGTTTTTCAGCAGAATCAAGTCAACTATCATCCTAGGTTATCCTATAGGTTCTACTTGGCACAAACACTAATTAAAAGATAAAAACACATCTAAACAGAAGGTAGATGCAAGGTTTATTATTAAACATGAGCAAAAAAACATAAAGAAAATTGGGTTGCCTCCCAACTAGCGCTATCGTTTAACGCCCCTAGCTAGGCACAAAAGCAACGATAGATCTAACGGGTGCCATCTTTGGCACTAAATTCATAAGTAGCCCACATGATAGATTCATAAGGTAATTTGACTTTCTTTCTTGGAAAGTGCTCCATGCCTTTCTTTAATGGAAATTGGAATCTAATATTCCCTTCCTTCATATCAATAACCGCGCCAATCGTTCTAAGGAAAGGTCTACCAAGAATAATAGGGCAAGAAAGATTGCAATCTATATCAAGAACGATAAAATCCACGGGCACCAACTTTCTATTTGCAACAATGAGAACATCATAGATCCTTCCCATTGGCTTTTTAATGGTGGAATCCGCAAGGTGCAAATTTAAAGAGCAATCATCAAGATCATGGAAACCTAGAATATCACATAAAGTTTTCGGAATCGTGGAAACACTAGCACCCAAATCACACAAAGAAAAACACTCATGATCTTTAATTCTAATGTTTATAGTAGGTTCCCACTCATCATCAAGTTTTCTAGGTATAGAAACTTCCAAATTATGTTTTTCATCATAAGATTGCATCAAGGCATCAACGATATGTTTGGTAAAAGCTTTATTTTGACTATAAGCATGAGGAGAATTAACAACGGATTGCAACAAGGAAATACATCCTTCTAAAGAATAATTATCATAATCAAAATCCTTGAAATCCGAGATAGTGGGTTCAATGTTATTTAAAGTTGTGACCTCTCCAGTCCCACTTTTACCAAATTTACCATCAAGATCTAAAAACTCCGAATTCTTGGGACGCCTTCTAGGTAAAGTTGACTCATCATCAGTACCATAATTATCAAGATTCATATTGCAAAACAGAGATCTAATAGGAGACGCATCAATAAATTTAAGATCCTCATCATTATTTTCATGGAAACTAGAATAACACGCTTTTATAAAGCTGTCTTTTTTAGCATGCAATCTAGCGGTTCTTTCCTTGCACTCGTCAATGGAAATTCTCATTGCTTTGAGAGACTCATTGATATCATGCTTAGGAGGAGAAGATCTAAGTTTAAGAGAATCAACATCAAGCGACAGTTTATCAGCGTTCCTAGACAAATCATCAACTTTGAGCAATTTTTCTTCAAGCAAAGCATTAAAATTCTTTTGAGAAATCAAAAAAAATTTCACACTATTCTCAAAATCAGAGGGCATCTTATTAAAATTGCCATAAGAATTATTGTAGGAATTTCCATAATTATTAGAGGAATTACTAGAGAACGGTCTAGCATTAAAGTTTCCTCTATAAGCATTGTTTCCAAAACTATTCCTACCAACAAAATTCACATCCATAGATTCATTATTATTCTCAATCAAGGAAGACAAATGCATATCATTGGGATCGAGAGGAGTATTATTAGTAGCAAACAATTTCATAAGTTCATCAATCTTTCCACTCAAAACATTGATTTCTTCTATAGCATGCACTTTTTTACTAGAAGATCTTTCGGTGTGCCATTGAGAATAATTAGCCATAATATTATCAACAAGTTTTGTAGCATCTCCTAACGTGATTTCCATAAATGTGCCTCCCGCGGCCGAATATAAGAGATTTCTAGAAGCAAAGTTCAAACCGGCATAAAAAATTTGTATGATCATCCATAAATTCAAACCATGAGTAGGGCAATTGCGAAGCATCAATTTCATTCTTTCCCAAGATTGGGCAACATGCTCATGATCAAGTTGTCTAAAATTAATAATATCATTCCTAAGAGTGATAATCTTAGCGGGAGGAAAATACTTAAAGATAAAAGCATCTTTGCACTTGTTCCAAGAATCAATACTATTTTTAGGCAAAGAAGAAAACCAAACTTTAGCACGATCTCTAAGTGAAAACGGAAATAACTTCAATTTGACAATATTGTTATCCGTATCTTTCTTCTTTTGCATATCACACAAATCAACAAAGTTGTTTAGATGAGTAACGACATCTTCACTAGGAAGGCCGGCGAATTGATCTTTCATAACAAGATTCAACAAAGCAGTATTGATTTCACAAGACCCAACATCATTAACAGGAGAAATCGGAGTACTAAGGAAATCATTATTATTGGTATTCGAGAAATCACACAATTTGGTATTATCTTGCGCCATGGCAACAAGTAATCCAACACACAAACAGACAGAAAAAGGCAAGCGAAAAGAGAGGAGATTAGGAAAGAGAGGGCAAATAAAACAGCAAGGGTGAAGTGGGGGAGAGGAAAACGAGAGGCAAATGGCAAATAATGTAAATGCGAGGGAGATGGGTTTGTGATGGGTACTTGGTATGTCTTGACTTCAGTGAAGACCTCCCCGGCAACGGCGCCAGAAATCCTTCTTGCTACGTCTTGAGCTTGCGTTGGTTTTCCTCGAAGAGGAGAGGGTGATGCAGCAATAGTAGCGTAAGTATTGCCCTCAGTTTTTGAGAACCAAAGTATCAATCCAGTAGGAGGCTCCTCAAAAGTCCCACGCACCTACACAAACAAACAAAGAACTCGCAACCAACGCAATAAAGGGGTTGTCAATCCCTTCACGGCCACTTGCGATAGTGAGATCTACTAAAAATAGTATGATAAGGTAAATATATTTTTGGTATTTTACAATATAGATGCAAAAAGTAAAGATGCAAATAAAAGTAGATTGGAAGCAAATATGAGAAGAGGTAGACCTGGGGGCCATAGGTTTCACTAGTGGCTTCTCTCAAGATAGCATAAGTATTACGGTGGGTGAACAAATTACTGTCGAGCAACTGATAGATAAGCGAATAATTATGAGATTACCTAGGCATGATCATGTATATAGGCATCACGTCCGCAACAAGTAGACTGACTCCTGCCTGCATCTACTACTATTACTCCACACATCGACCGACTCCTACCTGCATCTAAAGTATTAAGTTCATAAGAACAGAGTAACGCATTAAGCACGATGACATGATGTAGAGGGATAAACTCAAGCAATATGATATAAACCCCATCTTGTTATCCTCGATGGCAACAATACAATACTTGCCTTGCAACCCTTTCTGTCACTGGGTAAGGACACCGCAAGACTGGACCCAAAGCTAAGCACTTCTCCCATGGCAAGAAAGATCAATCTAGTAGGCCAAACCAAACTGATAATTCGAAGAGACTTGCAAAGATAACTCAATCATACATAAAAGAATTCAGAGAAGATTCAAATATTATTCATAGATAAACTTGATCATAAACCCACAATTCATCGGATCTCGACAAACACACCGCAAAAAGAATTTACATCGAATAGATCTCCACAAGAGAGGGGAGAACATTGTATTGAGATCCAAAAAGAGAGAAGAAGACATCTAGCTAATAACTATGGACCCGTAGGTCTGTGGTAAACTACTCACAACTCACTGGAGGGGCAAGGATGTTGATGTAGAAGCCCTCCATGGTCGATTCCCCCTCCGGCAGAGTGCCAACGAAGGCTCCAAAATGAGATCTCGCAGATATAGAAGGTTACGGTGGTGGAAATTGTGTTTTGTCTACTCCCTGTATGTTTTCGGGGTACATAGGTATATATAGGAGGAAGAAGTACGTCGGTGGACGCCCGAGGGGCCTACGAGACAGGGGGCGCCCTCCTGTCTCGTGGGAGCCTCGACTGCTTCTTGACTTGCACTCCGAGTCCTCTGGATCACATTCGTTCCAAAAATCACGCTCCCGAAGGTTTCATTCCGTTTGGACTCCGTTTGATATTCCTTTTCTTCGAAATACTGAAATCGGCAAAAAAACAGCAATATGGGCTGGGCCTCCAGTTAGTAGGTTAGTCCCAAAAATGATATAAATGTGTAAAATAAAGCCCATAAACATCCAAAAGGGGTAATATAATAGCATGGAACAATCAAAAATTATAGATACGTTGGAGACGTATCACTACCTCTTAAGCTTGCGTTGGTTTTTCCCTTGAAGAGGAAAGGGTGATGTAGCAAAGTAGAGTAAGTATTTCCCTCAGTTTGATAACCAAGGTATCAATCTAGTAGGAGGCAATGCAAAAGTCACCGAATACCTGCACAAAAATCAACAACTTGCACCCAACGCGATAAAGGGGTTGTCAATCTCTTCACGGTTATTTGCAAAAGTGAGATCTGATAGAGATAGATAAACGGTAAAGATTTTTTTTGGTATTTTTGGTTTATAGATTGGAAAGTAAAGATTGAAAATTAAAGGAACGGCAAGAGAAATTGGCAAGTTGATGGGAAAATAATAAGATGTAAACGAGATTCAATATAATGGAAAAGAGACTCGGGGCAATAAAACTAGTGGCTTCTCTCAATATAGCAAATATTACGGTGGGTGAACAAATTACTGCCTAGCAATTGATAGAAGAGCGCAAAGTTATGATGATATCTAAGGCAATGATCATGAACATAGGCGTCACATCCGTGTCAAGTAGACTGAAATGATTCTGCATCTACTACTATTACCCCACACATCGGTCGCTATTCAGCATGCATCTAGAGTATTAAGTTCATAAAGAACGGAGTAAAGCATTAAGTAAGATGACATGATGTAGAGGAATTAACTCAAGAAATATGATGAAAACCCCATCTTTTTATCCTCGATGTCAACAATACAATATGTGCCTTGCTACCCCTACTATCATTGGGAAAGGACACCGCAAGTTTGAACCCAAACTAAGCACTTCACCCATTGCAAGAAAGATCAATCTAGTAGGCCAAACTAAACTGATAATTCGAAGAGACTTGCAAAGATATCAAATCATGCATATAAGAATTCGAAGAAGAATCAAATAATATTCATAGATAATCTGATCATAAATCCAAAATTCATCGGATCTCAGCAAACACACCGCAAAAGAATATTACATTGAATAGATTTCCAAGAACATCGAGGAAATCATGGTATTGAGAATCAAAGAGAGAGAAGAAGCCATCTAGCTACTAGCTATGGACCCGTAGGTCTATGGTAAACTACTCACGCTTCATCGGAGAGGCAATGGTTTTGATGTACAAGCTCTCCATGATCTAATCCCCCTTCGGCAGGACACCGGAAAAGGTCCCTAGATGGGATCTCATGGGTACAGAAGGTTGTGGTGGTGGAAAAGTGGTTTTGTGGCTCTCCTGGATGTTTTCAGGGTATAAGAGTATATATAGGCAAAGGAGCTAGGTCAGGAGACCCACGAGGGGCCCACAAGGTAGGGGGCACGCCCGACCCCCTGGGCGCGCCCTCCACCCTCGTGGCCGCCTTGTTGCACCCCCGACTTCATCTCCAAGTCTCCTGGTTTGCTTCTAGTCCAAGAAATATCATCGCGAAAGTTTCATTCCATTTGGTATTCCTTTTCTGTGAAACTCTAAAATAGGCAAAAACACAGAAACTGGCACTGGGCTCTCGGTTAATAGGCTAGTCCCAAAATAATATAAAATAGCATATTAATGCATATAAAACATCCAAAATAGATAATATTATAGCAATGAACAATCAAAAATTATAGATACATTGGAGACATATCAAGCATCCCCAAGCTTAATTCCTGCTCGTCCTCAAGTAGGTAAATGATAAAAACAAATTTTTTGATGTGGAATGCTACCTAACATATTTATCCATGTAATTTTCTTTATTGTGGCATGAATGTTCAGATCTGAAAGATTCAAAACAAAAGTTTAATGTTGACATAAAAATAATAATACTTCAAGCATACTAACAAAGCAATCATGTCTTCTCAAAATAACATGGTCTAAGAAAGCTATCCCTACAAAATCATATAGTCTGGATATGCTCTATCTTCATCACATAAAATATTTAAATCATGCACAACCCTGATGACAAGCCAAGAAATTGTTTCATACTTTTGATGTTCTCCAGATTTTTCAATTTTCACGCAATACATAAGCGTGAGCCATCGATATAGCACTATGGCAGAATAGAATATGGTTGTTGTGGTGAAGACAAAAAGGAGAAGATAGTCTCACATCAACTAGGCATATCAACGGGCTATGGAGATGCCCATCAATAGATATCAATGTGAGTGAGTAGGGATTGCCATGCAACGGATGCACTAGAGCTATAAGTGTATGAAAGCTCAAAAAGAAACTAAGTTGGTGTGCATCCAACTTGCTTGCTCACGAACACCTAGGGCAATCTGAGGAAGCCCGTCATTGGAATATACAAGCCAAGTTCTATAATGAAAATTCCCACTAGTATATGAAAGTTACAAAATAAGAGACTCTCTATCATGAAGATCAAGGTGCTACTTTGAAGCACAAGTACGGAAAAAGGATAGTAACACTGCCCCTTCTCTCTTTTTCTCTCATTTTTTTATTTGGGCCTTCTCTTTCTTTTTTTATGGCCTCTTTTTTTATTTTATTTTTGTCCGGAGTCTCATCCCGACTTATGGGGGAATCATAGTCTCCATCATCCTTTCGTTACATGGGACAATTCTCTAATAATGAAGATCATCACACTTTTATTTACTTACAACTCAAGAATTACAACTCAATGCTTAGAAAAAAAATATGACTCTATGTGAATGCCTCCGGTGGTGTGTTGGGATATGCAATGATCCAAGAGTGACATGTATGAAAGAATTATGAATGGTGGCTTTGCCACGAATACGATGTCAACTACGTGATCATGCAAAGCAATATGACAATGATGGAGCGTGTCATAATAAACGGAACAGTGGAAAGTTGCATGGCAATATATCTCGGAATGGCTATGGAAATGCCATAATAGGTAGGTATGGTGGCTGTTTTGAGGAAGGTATATGGTGGGTGTATGGACGAAAGTTGCGCGATACTAAAGTGGCTAGCAATGGTGGAAGGGTGAGAGTGCGTATAATCCATGGACTCAACATTAGTCATAAAGAACTCACATACTTATTGTAAAAGTCTATTAGTTATCGAAAAGAAGTACTACACGCATGCTCCTAGGGGGATAGATTGGTAGGAAAAGACCATGGCTCATCCTCGACAGCACTCATAAGGAAGACAATCAATAAATAAATCATGCTCCAACTTCATCACATAACAGTTCACAATACGTCATTGCTACGGGAATCACAAACTTTAACACAAGTGTCTCTCAAATTCACAACTAATCCACTAGCATGACTCTAATATCACCATCTTCATTTCTCAAAACAATCATAAAGAATCAAACTTCTCATAGTATTCAATGCACTTCATATGAAAGTTTTTATTATATCCCTCTTGGATGCCCATCATACTAGGACTAAATTTGTAACCAAAGAAAATTAACATGCTGTTCTAAAAGACTCTCAAAATAATATAAGTGAAGCATGAGAGTTCAACAATTTCTATAAAATAAATCCACCGCCATGCTCTAAAAAGATATAAGTGAAGTACTAGAGCAATATTGCCTAGCTCAAAAGATATAAGTGAAGCACATAGAGTATTCTAATAAATCACGATTCATGCGTGTCTCTCCCAAAAGGTGTGTAGAGCAAGGATGATTGTGGTAAACTAAAAAGCAAATACTCAAATCATACAAGACGCTCGAAGCAAAACACATATCATGCGGTGAATAAAAATATAGCCTCAAGTAAAGTTACCGATAAACGAAGACAAAAGAGGGGATGCCTTCTAGGGCATCCCCAAGCTTAGGCTTTTGGTTTTCCTTGAATATTACCTTGGGGTGACTTGGGAATCCCCAAGCTTAGGCTCTTGCCACTCCTTATTCCATAGTCCATCAAATCCTTACGCAAAACTTGAAAACTTCACAACACAAAACTCGACAGAAAGTCTCATGAGCTCCGTTAGTATAAGAAAATAAATCACCACTTTAAGGTACTGTTGCAAACTCATTATTTGTTTATATTGGTGTAATATCTACTATAATCCAACTTTTCCATGGTTCATACCCCCCGATACTACCCATAGATTCATCAAAATAAGCAAACAACACGCGAAAAACAGAATCTGGCAAAAACAGATTAGTCTGTAGTAATCTGTAACTCTCGAATACTTATGTAATTCCAAACATCCAGAAAAATTAGGAAAACCTGATATTTTTCTTTATCAATATAGAGCAAAAAGAATCATATCAAAATCACGTTTATGTGAATTATCAAAACTAATTTACTGGGTGCAAAAGTTTCTGATTTTCAGCAGGATCAACACAACTATCACCGTAAGCTATCCTAAAGGTTTAACTTGGCACAAACACTAATCAAAGAATAAAACCACATCTAACCAGAGGATAGATGAATTATTTATTACTAAACAGGAACAAAAAGCAAGGAACAAAAATAAAATTGGGTTGCTTCCCAACAAGCGCTATTGTTTAACGCCCTTAGCTAGGCATTGAGATTTCAATGATGCTCACATGAAAGACAAGAATTGAAGCGCAAGGAGAGCATCATAAACACGTAACAAACACATATAATTCTAACATAATTCCTATGCATGGACATTTTATAAGCAAACAAATTATCAAGGCAGGCAAAAACTAGCATATGCAAGGAAGAAGAAAGAGACGATAGCAATCTCAACATGCAGAGAGGTATTTTAGTAACATGAAAATTTCTACAACCATATTTTCCCCTCTCATAATAATCACATGTAGGATCATAAGCAAATTAAACAATATAGCTATCACGTAACATATTCTCAACACGATCCACATGCATGCGAAGTTGAGACTCTTCCAAAATAGTGGGATTAACATTAACTAAAGTCATGACCTCTCCAAACCCACTTTTATCAAACAATTCATAAGATTGAACATTCTCCAAATATGTGGGATCTAAAGTTGACACTCCTCCAAACCCACTTTCAATATTATTGCAAACACTAATATCAATCTCATATTCATCATGGGGCTTGAATAAATTTTCAAGATCATAAGAAGAATCACCCCAATCATGATCATTGCAACAAGTAGTGGACATAGCAAAACTAGCATCCCCAAGCTTAGGGTTTTGCATATTTTTAGCATAATTGACATCAATAGAATTTATAGTAAAATCATTGCAATCATGCTTTTCATTCAAGGAGCTATCATGAATCTCTTCATAAATTTCTTCACCACAATTTTCAGATTCACTAATTTCAAGCAAAACTTCATAAAGATAATCTAGTGCACAAAACTCACTAGCAATTGGTTCATCATAGTTGGATCTTTTAAAAAGATGAGCAAGTGGATGAGGATCCATAAACTTTTAGCAAGCGAAGATGCAAGCAAAAAGAAGGCACATGGTAACACAAGCAAACAAAACATGAACGGAAGAAGGGCGAAGAAAAGGCAAATCTTTTCAAAAATTGTTTTAGAGGTGGGGCAGAGGAAAACAAGAGGCGAATGGTGAATAATGTAATGCAAGATAGAAAAGTTTATGATGGGTACTTTGTATGGCTTGACTTGACGTAGATCTCCCCGGCAACGGCGCCAAAAATCCTTCCTGGTACCTCCTGAGCTTGCGTTGGTTTTTCCCTTGAAGAGGAAAGGGTGATGCCGCAAACTAGAGTAAGTATTTCCCTTAGTTTGAGAACCAAGGTATCAATCCAGTAGGAGAAAACGCACAAGTCACCAAATACCTGCACAAACACTCAACAACTTGCACCCAACGCGATAAAGGGGTTGTCAATCCCTTCATGATTATTTGCAAAAGTGAAATCCAATAGAGATAGATAAATGGTAAAGTAAATTTTTTTCGTGTTTGTGGTTTATATATTGGAAAGTAAAGATTGCAAATTAAAGGAGCGGTGACATGGACGAAAAACTAATAGATGTAAACAAGATTCAATATAATGGAAAAGAGACCCGGGGGCCATAGGCTTCATTAGTGGCTTCTCTGAAGATAGCAAATATTATAGTGGGTGAACAAATTACTACCAAGCAATTGATAGAAGAGCGCAAAGGTATGATGATATCAAAGGAAATGATCATGAACATAGGCATCACGTCCGTGTCAAGTATACCGAAACGATTCTGCATCTACTACTATTACTCCACACATGAACCGCTATCCAGCATGCATCTAGAGTGTTAAGTTCATAAAGAACGGAGTAACGCATTAAGTAAGATGACATGATGTAGAGGAACTAACTCAAGCAATATGATGAAAAACCCATCTTTTTATCCTCGATGGCAACAATACAATATGTGCCTTATTGCCCTAATGTCACTAGGGAAGGACACCGCAAGATTGAACCAAAAGCTAAGCACTTCTCCCATTGCAAGAAAGATCAATCTAGTAGGCCAAACTAAACCGATAATTCGAAGAGACTTGCAAAGATATCAAATCATGCATATAAGAATTCAGAGAAGAACCAAATAATATTCATAGATAATCTGATCATAAATCCACAATTCATCGGATCTCGGCAAACACACCGCAAAAGAATATTACATCGAATAGATCTCCAAGAACATCGAGGAAAACATGGTATTGAGAATCAAAGAGAGAGAGAAGAAGCCATCTAGCTACTAGCTATGGACACGTAGGTCTGTGGTAAACTACTCACGCTTCACCGGAGAGGCAATGGTGTTGATGTAGAAGCCCTTTGTGATCAAATCCCCCTCTGGCAGGACGCAGAAAAGGTCCCTAGATGGGATCTCATGGGTACAGAAGGTTGTGGTGGTGGAAAAGTGGTTTTGTGGCTCTCATGGATGTTTTCAGGGTATAAGAGTATATATAGGCGAAGAAGCTAGGTCGGGAGACCCACGAGGGGCCCACGAGGTAGGGGGGCGCGCCCTACCCCCGGGGCGCGCCCTCCACCCTCGTGGCCGCCTCATTGCGTCCCCGACTTCATCTCTAAGTCTCCTGGTTTGCTTCTAGTCCAAGAAAGATCATCGCGAAAGTTTCATTCCGTTTGGACTCCGTTTGGTATTCCTTTCTGCGAAACTCTAAAATAGGCAAAAAAACAAAAACTGACACTAGGCTCTTGGTTAATAGGTTAGTCCCAAAAATAATATAAAATACCATATTAATGCATATAAAACATCCAAAACAGATAATATAATAGCATGGAACAATAAAAAAGTATAGATACGTTGGAGACATATCATGCCATGGTGCCCCCGCTGGTGTTTCTTATCTGTGTATTTTTTTCTAACATTCCAAAACTGACAGAAAATATTTTTACCAAATTTTTGGAGTCGGTTTACTTACCGTGTCACGTACCTCTTCGTTTTCAGGGCTCTGGAGTGTTCTGTAAGGTCTCTTTTATGTATTCCTCCAGTGTCACAATTTGGATAATGTTAGTTTCAACATTGATAGGCATACCTAATGCTTAATTCTTTGCCCATTGACCACCTTCCGATTAGTGCCTTCGGCATTTTTGATCGTAATAGCTCCAGAGCGATAAACTTCCTCAATGATGTATGGTCCTTCCCATTTAGAGAGAAGTTTTCTTGCAAAAATCTAAAACGAGAATTGTATAATATAACATACCCACCCACTTTGAATTCCCGCTTTTGAATTCTTTTGTCATGCCATATTTTAACTTTTTCTTTAAATAGTTTCCCATTTTCATGACCTTGGGTTCTCCATTCATCCAACGAGCTAATATCAAATAACCTTAATACGTCCATTTTGCATCATGTTTTTCTACTGTTATTTATAGTGTTTTAATTTAATATAACACTTTGTGGAGTAATTCTAATGCCTTTTCTCTCAAAATATGCAAGGTTTACACAAAGAGGGAGAATACTGGCAGCTGGAATTCTGGACTTGAAAAAGCTACGTCAGAGATACCTATTCTGCACATCTCCAAATGAGCTGAAGTTTTACAAAGAATTATTTTGGAATATTCAATAATTATTGGAGAAAAGAAAAATAAGAGGGGCAACCCAGGTGCCCACTAGGCACCAGGGCGCGCCTACCCCCCTGGCGCACCCTGGTGGGTAGTGGGCCCCTGGCCAGCCTCCGGTGCCCATCTTCTGGTACATAAGCCCATTTTCCCTAGAAAAAATAAGGAGAGGTATTTTGGGTGGAGCACCGCCGTCTCGAGGCGGAACTTGGGCAGGAGCACTTTTGCTCTTCGGTGGAGCGATTCCGCCGGGGATACTTCCCTCTGGGAGGGGGAAATCTAAGTCATCGTCATCACCAACAACCCCCTCATCGTGGGAGGGCCAATCTTCATCAACATCTTCAATAGCACCATCTCATCTCAAAACCCTAGTTCATCTTTTGTGTTAAATCTTTGTACTAAAACCTCATAGTGGTACGTGTGGGTGACTAGTAGTGTTGATTACATCTCGTAGTTGATGCTACATGGTTTATCTGGTGGAAGATTATATGTTCAGATCTATTATGCAATTCAATACCCCTCTAATCTTGAGCATGGATATGTTTTATGAGTAGTTAATTTTGTTCTTGAGGACATGGGAGAAGTCTTGTTATAAGTAATCATGTAAATTTCATATTCGTTCGATATTTTGATGGTATGTATGTTGTGATTCCCTTAGTGGTGTTACGTGATTGCCGACTACATGACCCTTCACCATATTTGGGCCTAACAGAATGCATGTGGAGTAGTTATTAGATGATGGGTTGCTAGAGTGACAGAATCTTAAACCCTAGTTTACGCACTATTCCGTAAGAGGCTGATTTAGATCCATGAGTTTAATGCTAAGGTTAGATTTTATCTTAATTCTTCTTTCGTAGTTGTGGATTCTTGCGAGAGGGGTTAATCATAAGTGGGAGGCTTTTTCAAGTAAGAACAACACCCAAGCACCAGTCCACCCACATATCATATTATCAAAGTAGCGAAAGCAAATCAAACCAACATGATGAAAGTGACTAGATGAAATTCCCGTGTGTCCTCAAGAACGCTTTGCTTATTATAAGAGACCGTTCCAGCCCGTCCTTTGCTACAGAAAGGATTAGGCTGCCTTGCTACACTTTTGTTACCATTACTATTATTTGCTCATTGCCAATTATCTTGCAATCAAACTATCCATTACCGACCATTTCAATGCTTGCAGAAAATATCTTGCTGAAAACCACGTGTCATTTCTTTCTGCTCCTCGCTGGGTTCGGCACTCTTACTTATTGAAAGGACTATGATTGATACCCTATACTTGTGGGTCATCAAACCTGTTTTCTCCGGCAAGTTTAAAATCATAATTGAGTTCTTTCATTGGCCAATATGCTTTATGTTCTAACTCAATAGCTAAATGACATAAACCATTTTATATGGAGACATACTTTTATAAGAAGTTCTATAGGCCCATAATGCATCATCTAATTGCTTAGACCAATCCTTTCGGGGCCTATTGACAGTCTTTTGAAAAACTAACTTTATTTCTCTATTTCTCAGTTCAACTTGACCACTATACTGAGGATGATAAGGCGATGCAATCCTATGGTTAACATCATTTTTGGCAAGCAGTTTATAGAATGCACCATGAATAAAGTGTGAACCACCATCAGTCATTGAATATCTAGGAAATCCAAACCTCGGGAAAATAACTTCTTTAAGCATTTTAATAGAAGTGTTGTGATCAGCACTACTAGTTGCAATAGCTTCTACCCACTAAGTGACATAATCAATAACAACTAAAATATGTGTATATCCATTAGGGGAAGGAAAAGGTCCCATATAATCAAAGCCCCAAACATCAAATGGTTCAATAACAAGTGAATAATTCATTGTCATTACCCGAGGTCTACCAATATTACCAATTCTCTGACATTCATCACAAGATAAGACAAACTTACGAGCATCCTTGAAAAGAGTAGGACAATAAAACTAGATTGTAATACCTTGTGTGCAGTTCTGTCTCCTGCATGGTGTCCTCCGTAAGCCCCAGAGTGACACTTCCGTAGGATTTGTTCTTGTTCATGCTCACGTATACAATGCCTAATAATACAATATACTCCTTTATAAATGTGTGGGTCATCCCAGAAGTAATGTCTTAAATCATAGAAGAACTTTTTCTTTTGTTGGTATGTCAAACTAGGTGAAATAAATTTAGCAACAATATAATTAGCATAGTCTGCACACCAAGGAATATTGCGTGAAGCATTTATGATAGCTAGTTGTTCATCAGGAAAACTATCATCAATAGATAGTGGGTTATCAATGATATTTTTTAACCTAGATAAGTTATCAGCTATGGGATTCTCAGCTCCCTTTCTATCAGTAATATGCAAATCAAACTCTTGTAGCAGAAGAACCCACCTAATGAGTCTAGGTTTAGCATCTTTATTTTCCATAAGGTATTTAATAGCAGCATGATTGGTGTGAACAATTACTTTAGAGTCAACTATGTAAGATCTAAATTTATCACAAGCAAACACGACTACTAAAAATTCTTTTTCAGTAGTAGCATAATTTCTTTGAGCAGAGTCTAGAGTTTTACCAGCATAATGGATAACATTTAATTTCTTATCAACTCTTTGTCCTAGAACAAAACCAATAGCATAATTGCTAGCTGTAGAACCTTGAAGTATGTCTAGAGGGGGGGTGATTAGACTACTTGACCAATAAAAACTTAACCTTTTCCCAATTTTAGAGTTCGGCCGATTTTAGCTACTTTAGGACAAGTCAAGCAATCATCACACAATTCAAGCAAGCATGCAAAGAGTATATAGGCAGCGGAAAGTAAAGCATGCAACTTGCAAGAAAGTAAAGGGAAGGGTTTGGAGGATTCAAACGCAATTGGAGACACGGATGTTTTTGGCGTGGTTCCGATAGGTGGTGCTATCGTACATCCACGTTGATGGAGACTTCAGCCCACGAAGGGTAACGGCTGCGCGAGTCCACGAAGGGCTCCACCCACGAAGGGTCCACGAAGAAGCAACCTTGTCTATCCCACCATGGCCGTCGCCCACGAAGGACTCGCCTCACTAGCAGTAGATCTTCACGAAGTAGGCGATCTCCTTGCCCTTACAAACTCCTTGGTTCAACTCCACAATCTTGTCGGAGGCTCCCAATTGACACCTAGCCAATCTAGGAGACACCACTCTCCAAGAAGTAACAAGTGGTGCGTTGATGATGAACTCCTTGCTCTTGTGCTTCAAATGATAGTCTCCCCAACACTCAACTCTCTCTCATAGGTTTTGGATCTGGTGGAAAGAAGATTTGAGTGGAAAGAAACTTGGGGAAGGCTAGAGATCAAGATTCATATGGTATGAATAGAATATCTTGGCCTCAACACATGAGTAGGTGGTTCTCTCTCAGAAATGGTAAGTTGGAAGTGTAGGTTTGTTGTGATGGCTTTCTCCATGAATGAAGAGGAGGTGGAGGGGTACATATAGCCTCCACACAAAATCTAACCGTTACACACAATTTACCAAACTCGGTGGGACCGAATCGTTAAACTCGGTCGGACCGATTTAGTAAACCTAGTGACCGTTAGTGATTTTTGGTGGGACTGACATGCATCTCAGTGAGACCGATTCGGTTAGGGTTAGGGAATAACGTAATCCCGGTAAGAACGATTACACAAACTCGGTGAGACCGATTGGTAATAAGCTTTCCAGAGAGTTGGTCAGGTAAACTCGGTGGGACCAATTTGCTCTTTTCGGTGAGACCGAAATGTTACAAAAAGGAAACAGAAAGTTTACATTGCAATCTTGGTGGGACCGATCGCTCACTTCGGTTAGATCGAAATGTTACAAAGGGAAACAGAGAGATTACAACCCCATCTCGGTGAGACCGAGATCCCTATCGGTAAGACCGATTTGCTTAGGGTTTGTGGCAGTGGCTATGACTTTTGGAATCGGTGGCGCCGGATAGGAAGAATCAGTGTGACCGATTTTGGCTTTGGGATTAGGTCATTTGTGGATGTGGGAAAGTAGTTGAGGGTTTTGGAGCATATCACTAAGCACATGAAGCAAGAGGCTCATTAAGCAACACCTCATCCCTCCTAGATAGTATTGGCTTTTCCTATATACTCAATGTGATCTTGGATCACTAAAATATAAAATGAAGAGTCTTGAGCTTTTGAGCTTGAGCCAATCCTTTGTCATTAGTATTTTGAGGGATCCACTTTCATCATCCATGCCATGCCACTCATTGAGCTTTCCTGAAATAATAGACTTGGAATAGCATTAGCTCAATGAGCTATATGTTGTTATGAATTACCAAAACCACCTAGGGATAGTTGCACTTTCACTAGCATCACACATAATTTCATAAGGAAAGTTCCAATCAGGTGGTTGAACAATAGGTGTAGAGGTCAAGGCTTTCTTAAGTATTTAGAAGACTTCTACACAATCATCATCAAAAACAAATGGAACATATTTTTGCAAGAGATTAGTAAGAGGCCTAGAAATTTAGATAAGTCTTTAATAAACCTTCTATAGAAACCAACATGACCAAGGAAACTTCTTATATCTTTAATATTTTCAGGACCTGGCATCTCCTCAATTGCATGAACTTTAGCTTTCTCTACTTCAAAACCTCATTCAGAAATTTTATGCCCCAAGACAATACCTTCATTCACCATAAAGTGGCACTTCTCCCAATTCAAGACAGGATTAGTTGGTTCAGATCTCTGCAAAACTCGATCAAGGTTGCTTAAGCAATCATCAAAAAAAGTCTCATAAACGGAAAATTCATCCATGAAAACCTCAACAATCTTTTCACAAAAGTCAGAGAATATAGCAACCATACATCTTTGGAAGGTAGCAAGTGCATTGCATAGACTGAAAGGCATATGTCCATTAGCATAAGTTCCAAAAGGACAAGTAAAACTGGTTTTCTCTTGATCAGGTTGTGATATAGGTATTTGAGAGAAAGCAGAATATCCATCAAGAAAGCAAAATTGTGTGTGCTTAGATAGTCTTTCTAACAATTGATCAATAAAAGGCAAGGGGTAATGATCTTTTCTAGTAGCTTTGTTTATTTTTCTAAAATCAATTACCATCCTATAAACAGTTATGATTCTTTGTGGAATGAGTTCATTTTTATCATTAGGAACAACGGTGTGATACGTCTCCAATGTATCTATAATTTTTTTATTGTTCGATGTTGTTATATTATCATTCTTGGATGTTTTACAATCATTTTATAGCAACTTTGTATCATTTTTTCGGACTAACCTATTGACATAGTGCACAGTGCTAGTTGCTGTTTTTTTGCTTTTGTTTTACTTCACAAAATATCAGTACCAAACGGAGTCCAAACGCAATGAAACTTTTTGGAGATTATTTTTGGACTGGTGATACGTCTCCAACGTATCTATAATTTTTGATTGTTCCATGCTATTATATTACCCCTTTTGGATGTTTATGGGCTTTATTTTACACATTTATATCATTTTTCGGACTAACCTACTAACCGGAGGCCCAGCCCGTATTGCTGTTTTTTTGCCTATTTCAGTATTTCGAAGAAAAGGAATATCAAACGGAGTCCAAACGGAATGAAACCTTTGGGAGCGTGATTTTTGGAACGAACGTGATCCAGAGGACTTGGAGTGCAAGCCAAGAAGCAGCCGAGGCGGCCACAAGATAGGAGGGCACGCCCAACACCTCTGGGTGCGCCCCTTGTCTTGTGGGCCCCTCGAGCGGCCACCGACGTACTTCTTCCTCCTATATATACCTACGTACCCCAAAAACATCCAGGGAGCCAACGAAACACAATTTCCACCACCGTAACCTTCTGTATCCGTGAGATCCCATCTTGGAGCCTTCGCCGGCGCTCCGCCGGAGGGGGAATTGACCACGGAGGGCTTCTACCTCAACACCATAGCCCCTCCGATGAGTTGTGAGTGTCTTACCACAGACCTTCGGGTCCATAGTTATTAGCTAGATGGCTTCTTCTCTATTTTTGGATCTCAATACAATATTCTCCCCCTCTCTTGTGGAGATCTATTCGATGTAAACTCTTTTTGCGGTGTGTTTGTCAAGATCCGATGAATTGTGGGTTTATGATCAAGTTTATCTATGAGAAATATATGAATCTCCTCTGAATTCTTTTATGTATGATTGAGTTATCTTTGCAAGTCTCTTTGAATTATCAGTTTGGTTTGGCCTACTAGATTAATCTTTCTTGCCATGGGAGAAGTGCTTAGCTTTGGGTTCAATATTGCGGTGTCCTTTCCCAGTGATAGCAGGGGCAGCAAGGCACGTATTTTATTGTTGCCATGAAGGATAAAAAGATGGGGTTTATATCATATTGCTTGAGTTTATCCCTCTACATCATGTCATCTTTCTTAATGTGTTACTCTGTTCTTTATGAACTTAATACTCTAGATGCAGGCAGGAGTTGGTCAATGTGTGGAGTAATAGTAGTAGATGCAGGCAGGAGTCGGTCTACTTGTCGCGGACGTGATGCCTATATACATGATCATACCTAGATAATCTCATAATTATTCGCTTTTCTATCAATTGCTCGACAGTAATTTGTTCACCCATCGTAATACTTATGCTATCTTGAGAGAAGCCACTAGTGAAACCTATGGCCCCGGGTCTATCTTTTATCATATAAGCTTTCAATCTACTTTTATTTGCATCTTTACTTTTTGCATCTATATTATAATATACCAAAAATATTGTTATCTTATCATACTATCTCTATCAGATCTCACTTTCGCAAGTGGCCGTGAAGGGATTGACAACCCCTTTATTGTGTTGGTTGTGAGTTCTTTGTTTGTTTGTGTAGGTGAATGGGACTTTTGAGGAGCCTCCTACTGGATTGATACCTGGGTTCTCAAAAACTGAGGGAAATACTTACGCTACTATTGTTGCATCACCCTTTCCTCTTCAAGGAAATCCAACGCAAGCTCAAGACGTAGCAAGATTGATTTCTGGCGCCGTTGCCGGGGAGGTCTTCGCTCAAGTCAAGACATACCAAGTACCCATCACAAACTCATCTCCCTCGCATTTACATTATTTGCCATTTGCCTCTCGTTTTCCTCTCCCCCACTTCACCCTTGCCGTTTTATTTGCCCTCTCTTTCCCAATCTCCTCCTCTCCTTTTCGCTTGCCTTTTTCTGCTTGCTTGTGTGTTGGATTACTTGTTTCCATGGCGCAAGATAATACCAAATTGTGTGATTTCTCCAATACCGATAATAATGATTTCCTTAGTACTCCGATTGTTCCTCTTAATGATGTTGAGTCTTGTGAAATCAATACTGCTTTGCTGAATCTTGTTATGAAAGATCAATTCGCCGGCCTTCCTAGTGAAGATGCCGCTACTCATCTAAACAACTCTGTTGATTTGTGTATATGCAAAATAAGAAAGATATGGATAATGATATTGTTAAATTGAAGTTATTTCCGTTTTCACTTAGAGATCGTGCTAAAGTTTGGTTTTCGTCTTTGCCTAAAAATAGTATTGATTCTTGGAACAAGTGCAAAGATGCTTTTATCTCTAAGTATTTTCCTCCCGCTAAGATTACCACTCTTAGGAACGATATTATGAGTTTTAAAGAACTTGATCATGAGCATGTTGCCCAATCTTGGGAAAGAATGAAATTGATGATTCACAATTGCCCTACTCATGGTTTGAATTTATGGATGATCATACAAAATTTGTATGCCGGTTTGAACTTTGCTTCTAGAAATATTTTAGATTCGGCCGCGGGAGGCACGTTTATGGAAATCACGTTAGGTGATGCTACGAAACTTCTTGATAATATTATGGCTAATTATTCTCAATGGCACACCGAAAGATCTTGTAGTAAAAAAGTGCATGCTATAGAAGAAATCAATGTTTTGAGTGGAAAGATGGATGAACTTATGAAATTGTTTGCTACTAGAAATACTCCTCTTGATCCCAATGATATTACTTTGTCTACTTTGATTGAGAATAATAATGAATCTATGGATGTGAATTTTGTTGGTAGGAATAGTTTCGGTAACAATGCTTATAGAGGAAACTTTAATTCTAGACCGTTCCCTAGTAATTCCACTAATAATTATGGAAATTCCTACAATAATTCTTATGGTAATTCTAATAAGATGCCCTCTGATTTTGAGAATGGTGTGAAAGAATTTATGATTTCTCAAAAGAATTTTAATGCTTTGCTTGAAGAAAAATTGCTCAAAGTTGATGATTTGGCTAGGAACGTCGATAGACTTTCGCTTGATGTTGATTCTCTTAAACTTAGATCTTCTCCTCCTAAGCATGATATCAATGAGTCTCTCAAAGCAATGAGAATTTCCATTGATGAGTGCAAGGAAAGAACCGCTAGATTGCGTGCTAAGAAAGATTGCTTTGTAAAGGCGTGTTCTTCTAGTTTCAATGAAAATAATGATGAAGATCTTAAAGTTATTGACGCGTCTCCTATTACATGTTTGTTTTGCAATATGAATCTTGATAATAATGGGACTGAAGATGAGTCAACTTTAGTTAGAAGGCGTCCCAAGAATTCGGAGTTTTTAGATCTTGATGCTAAATTTGGTAAAAGTGGGATTGGAGAGGTCATGACTTTAAATAGTATTGAACCCACTATCTCAGATTTCAAGGAATTTGATTATGATAATTGTTCTTTAGAAGGTTGTATTTCCTTGTTGCAATCCGTTGTTAATTCTCCGCATGCTTATAGTCAAAATAAAGCTTTTACCAAACATATCGTTGATGCCTTGATGCAATCTTATGATGAAAAACTTAATTTGGAAGTTTCTATACCTAGAAAACTTAATGATGAGTGGGAACCTACTATAAAGATTAGAATTAAATATCATGAGTGTTTTGCTTTGTGTGATTTGGGTGCTAGTGTTTCCACGATTCCAAAAACTTTATGTGATATTCTAGGTTTCCATGATCTTGATGATTGCCCTTTAAATTTGCACCTTGCGGATTCCACCATTAAAAAGCCAATGGGAAGGATCAATTATGTTCTCATTGTTGCAAATAGAAATTTGGTGCCCGTAGATTTTATCGTTCTTGATATAGATTGCAATCTTTCTTGCCCTATTATTCTTGGTAGACCTTTCCTTAGAACGATTGGTGCGATTATTGATATGAAGGAAGGGAATATTAGATTCCAATTTCCATTAAAGAAAGGCATTGAGCACTTTCCAAGAAATAAAGTCAAATTACCTTATGAATCTATCATGCGAGCTACTTATGAATTGAGTGCCAAAGATGGCACTACTTAGATTTATCCTCGCTTTTATGCCTAGCTAGGGGCGTTAAACGATAGCGCTAGTTGGGAGGCAACCCAATTTTATTTGTGTTTTTTGTTTTTCTTCCTATTTAGTAATAAATTTTGCATCTACCTTCTGTTTAGATGTGTTTTTATCTTTTAATTAGTGTTTGTGCCAAGTAGAACCTATAGGATAACCTATGATGATAGTTGATTTGATTCTGCTGAAAAACAGAAACTTTGTGCGCACGAAATTAGTTTTGTTAAATCACAGAAACGTTATTTTGTGTTGATTCTTGTTTCTGCTGATCAATAGAAAAATTGTCCAGGACTTCCTATTTTTGTAGGATGTTTAGAGTTCCAGAAGTTTGCGTTAGTTACAGATTGCTACAGGTTGTTCTGTTTTTGACAGATTCTGTTTTTCGTGTGTTGTTTGCTTATTTTGATGCATCTATGGCTAGTAAAATAGTTTATAAACTACAGAGAAGTTGGAATACAGTAGGTTTAACACCAAAATAAATAAAGAATGAGTTCATTACAGTACCTTATGTGGTGGTTTTGTTTTCTTTCACTAACGGAGCTTATAAGATTTCCTGTTGAGTTTTGTGTTGTGAAGTTTTCAAGTTTTGGGTAAAGCTTTGATGGACTATGGAATAAGGATTGGAAAGAGCCTAAGCTTGGGGATGCCCATGACACCCCCAAGATATTCAAGAATAGCCAAAAGCCTAAGCTTGGGGATGCCCCGGGAAGGCATCCCCTCTTTCGTCTTCGTTCATTGGTAACTTTACTTGGAGCTATATTTTTATTCGCCACATGATATGTGTTTTGCTTGGAGCGTCGTGTATTATATTAGTCTTTGCTTTTTAGTTTACCACAATCATCCTTGCTGTACACACCTTTTGGGAGAAGCCCACTTGATTAGAATTTGCTAGAATACTCTATGTGCTTCACTTATATCTTTTGAGCTTGATAGTTTTTGCTCTAGTGCTTCACTTATATCTTTTAGAGCACGGCGCTGGCTTAATTTTGAAGAAATTGCTAGTCTCTCATGCTTCACTTATATTATTTTGAGAGTCTTTTAGAACACATGGTATTTTCTATGGTTACAAATTTGATCCTAGAATGATGAGCATCCAAGTTGGGTATAATAAAAACTATCATAGGAAGTGAATTGGATGCTATGATCAATTTGATGCTTGATAATTGTTTTGAGATATAAAGTTAGTAATGTTAGGGTCATGCTAGTGGGTAATTATGAAATTGAGAAATACTTGTGTTGAAGTTGGCAAGTGCCGTAGCATGCACGTATGGTAAAAGTTGTGTGACAAATTTGTTGCATGAGGTGCTCTTTTGATTGTCTTCCTTATGAGTGGAGGTCGGGATTGCGCGATGGTTAACTCCTACCAACCCTTCCCCTAGGAGCATGCGTAGTAGTACTTTGCTTCGAGGGCAAGTAGACTTTTGCAATAAGTATATGAGTTCTTTATGACTAATGTGAGGCCATGGATATACGCACACTCATCCTTCCACTTTGCTAGCCTCTATTATTACCGCACAACTTTCGCCGATATCATATAACCATTATTTACCTTCTCCAATCAGCCACCATACCTACCTATTATGGCATTTCCATAGCCATTCCGAGATAATATTGCCATGCAACTTTCCACCGTTCTGTTTATTATGACACGTCCCATCATTGTCATATTGCTCTTTGCATGATCATGTAGTTGACATCGTATTTGTGGCAAGGCCACCTTCATAATTTTCATACATGTCGCTCTTGATTCATTGCATATCCCGGTACACCGTCGGAGGCATTCATATAGAGTCATATCTTGTTCTAGCTTTGAGTTGTAATTCTTGAGTTGTAAATCAATAAAAGTGTGATGATCTTCATTATTAGAGCATTGTCTCAGTGAGGAAAGGATGATGAAGACTATGATTCCCCCAGAAGTCGGGATGAGACTTCGGACTTTACAAAAAGAAAAAAAGAAGAGAAAGGCCAAAAAGAAAAAAGGGGCCAAAGAAAAAAAAGGAGAAAAAAATAAAATGAGAGAAAAAGAGAGAAGGGACAATGCTACTATCTCTTTTTCCACACTTGTGCTTCAAAGTAGCACCATGATCTTCATGATAGAGAGTCTCCTATGTTGTCACTTTCATATACTAAGTGGGAATTTTTCATTATAGAACTTGGCTTGTATATTCCAATGATGGGCTTCCTCAAAATGCCCTAGGTCTTCATGAGCAAGCGAGTTGGATGCACACCCACTTAGTTTCTTTTGTTGAGCTTTCATATATTTATAGCTCTAGTGCATCCGTTGCATGGCAATCCCTACTCACTCACATTGATATCTATTGATGGGCATCTCCATAGCCCGTTTATACGCCTAGTTGATGTGAGACTATCTTCTCCCTCTTTTTGTCCTCACAACCGCTACCTTATACCACCATAGTGCTATGTCCATGGCTTGCTCTCATGTATTGCGTAAGCGTTGAAAAAGTTGAAGCGCATTAAAAAGTATGAACCAATTGCTTGGCTGAAACCAGGGTTGTGCATGATTGGAGTATTTTGTGTAATGAAAATGAAGCATGGCCTAACTATATGATTTTGTAGGGATAAGCTTTCTTTGGCTATGTTATTTTGATAGGACATGATTATTTGTTAGTATGCTTCGAAGCATTATTATTCTTATGTCTTATAAGCTTTTATCTTGAATCATTTGGATCTGAACATTCATGCCACAATGAAGAAAAATTACATGGAAAATTATGCTAGGTAGCATTCCACATCAAAAAATTTGTTTTTGTCATTTACCTACTTGAGGACGAGCAGGAATTAAGCTTGGGGATGCTTGATACGTCTCCAACGTATCTATAATTTTTGATTGTTCCATGCTATTATATTACCCCTTTTGGATGTTTCTGGGCTTTATTTTACACATTTTTATCATTTTTGGGACTAACCTACTAACCGGAGGCCCAGCCCGTATTGCTGTTTTTTGCCTATTTCAGTATTTCGAAGAAAAGGAATATCGAACAGAGTCCAAACGGAATGAAACCTTTGGGAGTGTGATTTTTGGAACGAACGTGATCCAGAGGACTTCGAGTGCAAGCCAAGAAGCAGCCGAGGCGGCCACAAGATAGGAGGGCGCGCCCACCCCCTCTGGGCATGCCCCCCTGTCTTGTGGGCCCCTCGGGCGGCCACCGACGTACTTCTTCCTCCTATATATACCTACGTACCCCGAAAACATCCAGGGAGCCAACGAAACACAATTTCCACCACAGTAACCTTCTGTATCCACGAGATCCCATCTTGGAGCCTTCGCCGGCGCTCCACCGGAGGGGGAATCGACCACGGAGGGCTTCTACCTCAACACCATATCCCCTCCGATGAGTTGTGAGTAGTTTACCAAAGACCTTCGGGTCCATAGTTATTAGCTAGATGGCTTCTTCTCTCTTTTTGGATCTCAATACAATGTTCTCCCCCTCTCTTGTGGAGATCTATTCGATGTAAACTCTTTTTGCGGTGTGTTTGTCAAGATCCGATGAATTGTGGGTTTATGATCAAGTTTATCTATGAGAAATATTTGAATCTCCTCTGAATTCTTTTATGTATGATTGAGTTATGTTTGCAAGTCTCTTCGAATTATCAGTTTGGTTTGGCCTACTAGATTGATCTTTCTTGCCATGGGAGAAGTGCTTAGCTTTGGGTTCAATCTTGCAGTGTCCTTTCCCAGTGACAGCAGGGGCAACAAGGCACGTATTGTATTGTTGCCATCGAGGATAAAAAGATGGGGTTTATATCATATTCCTTGAGTTTATCCCTCTACATCATGGCATCTTCCTTAATGTGTTACTCTGTTCTTTATGAACTTAATACTCTAGATGCTGGCAGGAGTCGGTCAATGTGTGGAGTAATAGTAGTAGATGCAGGCAGGAGTCGGTCTACTTGTCGCGGACGTGATGCCTATATATATGATCATGCCTAGATAGTCTCATAATTATTCGCTTTTCTATCAATTGTTCGACAGTAATTTGTTCGCCCATCGTAATACTTATGCTATCTTGACAGAAGCCACTAGTGAAACCTATGGCCCCCGGGTCTATCTTTTATCATATAAGCTTTCAATCTACTTTTATTTGCATCTTTACTTTTTGCATCTATATTATAAAATACCAAAAATATATTTATCTTATCATACTATCTCTATCAGATCTCACTTCCGCAAGTGGCCCTGAAGGGATTGACAACCCCTTTATTGCCTTGGTTGCGAGTTCTTTGTTTGTTTGTGTAGGTGCCTGGGACTTTTGAGGAGCCTCCTACGGGATTGATACCTTGGTTCTCAAAAACTGAGGGAAATACTTACGCTACTATTGCTGCATCACCCTTTCCTCTTCAAGGAAAACCAACGCAAGCTCAAAATGTAGCAACTAGTAGACACAAGATAGGCCAAAGATGTATCAGAGGGGAGGCCCGAGGGGAGTACAACCCCCCAGGGGGCGCCCAGGAGCCCAGGCGAGCCCTGGTGGGTGTGCTCACCTCGGTGACCTCCCGCACCGCCTCTTTTCTCTATAAATACCAAAATATTCCAGAAACCCTTGGGGAGTCGGCGAAAAACAAATCCAACCGCCGCAAATTCCAGAACCATGATATCCAATCTAGACACCAACTCATCATCCTCGTTGGTGCCACTCTGATGATGCGTGAGTAGTTCATCAAAGACCTATGGGTCCTTAGTCAGGAGCTAGATGGCTTCTTGTCTCTTTTTGATTCTCAATACAATGGTCTCTTGGAGATCTATTTGATGTAACTCTTTTTGCGGTGTGTTTGTTGGGATCCGGTGAACTTTGAATTTATGATCAAATCTATATATCCATGAAAGTTATTTGAGTTTTTGATCTCTTATATGCATGATTACTTATAGCCTCGTATTTCTTCTTCGAATCTTTGGTTTAGTTAGGCAAACTAGATAGATTTTTCTTATCATGGGAAGAGGAGCTTTGTGATGGGTTCGACCGTGCAGTGTTCTTTCCCAGTGACAGAAGGGGCAAGACACGCATGGATCATTGCTATTAAGGATAACAAGATGGGGGCTATTCCTACATGAATAGATTTCGTCTACATCATGTCATCATTCTTATTGCATTACTCTATTTCTCCATGAACTTAATACACTAGATGCATGCTGGATAGCGCTCAATGCCTGGAGTAATAGTAGTAGATGCAGGCAGGAGTCGGTCTACTGATCTTGGACGTGATGCCTATATAATGATCATTGCCTGGATATCTTCATAATTATTCGATGTTCTATCAATTGCCCAATAGTAATTTATTTACCCACCGTGTGCTATTTCTTGAGAGAATCCAGTAGTGAAATATACGCCCCTCGGGTCTATTTTCCCATCATATATTTGCAGATCTATATTGCTATTTGCCGTTTTCTTTATTTGCATATTTTATTTTCAGATCCATATTATAAAAAATGCAAAAATACCTTGCTAAGTTTTATTTGTCGTTATTTGCATCTACCAATCTATCATAATTTTTATCCCGTGAACTTGACAGTTTCTGGCACTGTTACCCGAAAGGGATTGACAACCCCTTTTTCACGTCGGGTTGCAAGTATTTGTTCTTTGTGTGCAGGTACCATTTACATAGTGTTGCTTGGTTCTCCTACTGGTTCGATAACCTTGGTTTCATAATAGAGGGAAATACCTACCGAAGATGTGCTGCATCATCCCTTCCTCTTTGGGAATATACCGACGTAGTTCAAGTGACATCAGAAGGAATTTTTGGCACCGCTACCGGGGAGACATCATCAACATCTATCAGGATCCTAATCACAAATCTCATTGATCTCCTTGCAATTTAAATTATTTGTCATTTGCCTCTCATTTTCATCTCCCCCACTTCACAAATATTTTCGTTTTATTCACTCTCTTTTTCGTTTGCCTTTTCTTGTGAGATCTATCCTTTTGTTTGTGATTTTTCTTGTCACTTTGTAGTTATGGATAGCATGAATCCTCCTCCTTTGTCTCCAGATTTTGAAGTTTCATACTTCAAGCAGAGACAAGGACAAAATTTGAAGATGCTTGGTATAGGCTAATGGAATCTTATCGCATTAGCAACCTTAAAGGGGATGCAAATATTTTGCTTCAAGTTTCTTATATAGGATTAGCTTTACACCAAAGACAACTTTTGGATTTTGCTGCTAAAGGGAAATTTATTGAGCTTGATGCTAATACCGCTTATGAGATCCTAGAGGGAATTTCGGGAATTCCACCCACCAAAAAGAGGATTTCTTTTACTCAAGAGGGGTTTCAAATTTTAGATAAGTTGAGTGATTTGCATAAACATATGGTCGAGTTGCAAAAATATAACGAACCTCTCAAACATATCAGTGGAAATCTCAACCGCATGAATACTTTGATTGCTCTTTGCAATAAACGGTTGGATATTCTAGACCTCAAGATGGTTTCTTTTCCCAAGAATTTGGGGAAGCATAAAGAGTCTCCAGGCTTTGAGAAAGCCCTTACCAAAGTAGCAAAAACTAAATATAACAATACTTGAATCTATGCATTATGGCTAGCTAGGGACATAAAATGATAGCGCTTGTTGGGAGGCAACCCAATGAATAAATTTATTTCACCTTTTATTTCTGTTTTTGAGTGTTTTCACAATTATGCTACTGTTTTAATTGTGTTTTTATGTTTTAGTTAGTTTTTGTGCCAAGCTAAACCTTTGGGATCATGTTGGGTGGTAGTTGATTTGATCTTGTTGAAAAACAGAAAATTTTGTGCCTAGTAAAATAATGTTCATAAATCACAGAAACTTGCTTTTGCTCTGGGTTTTTTACATAAGATTTACATACAAATTGCCCATGTTTTCCTCATGTTTCAGAATTTTTGGAGTTACAGAACTATGAGATCAATTCGCATCTTTATAGACTGTTCTGTTTTTTGACAGATTCTGTTTTCTTTGCATTGTGTGCTTATTTTGATGAATCTGGATTGTATCGGGGGGTATAAGCCATGGTAAAGTTAGAATGCAGTAGATATAATGCAATAATAAACTATGAATGGGTTTGTAATAGTACTTAAAGTGAAGATTGGTTTTCTTATACTAACGGATCTCACAAAGGTTTTGTTAAGTTTTGTGTGATTGAAGTATTCAAGTTTTGGGTGAGATCATGATGGATGAAGGAATAAGGAGTAAGAAGAGCCTAAGCTTGGGGATGCCCCATGGCACCCCAAGATAATATTCAATGAGAAACAAGCAACTAAGCTTGGGGATGCCCGAGTGGCATCCCCTCTTTCTTCTAACGACCATCAGTATTTTACTTGGAGCTATATTTTTATTCGTCAGATATCATGAGTTTTGCTTGGAGCGACTTGTATTATATGAGTCTTTTCTTGTTTTGCTTTTTAGTTTGTCACAAGTATCCTTGCTGGACACACCTATTTGAGAGAGCCAAAATTATGCTATGATTTATTAGAATTGCTCCATGCTTCACTATTTTTGAGTTATGGAATTGCTATATTGCTTCACTTATATCTTTCTGAGCACTGTGTGCTTTAATATGTTTGAAGAAATGCTCTCATGCTTCACTTAGATTTATTTGACAGTTAGTAATTTTGAAGAGATTCTCTCATGCTTCATTTATATTATTTTGAGAGACGAAATTTTTATGCTCATGTTCTTCACTTAGATTAGTTTGAGCTTGTCAAAGCAATTGCAATATATGAAACTAGTCCCAAAGTGATAGATATTCAAGAGGGAAATAATAAAAAGGTTCATGAAGATCATTGGACAAAATAAACTTGATTCTTTGTAATAGTTTTGAGATATGATGATAGTGATATGTGATTCATCTTGGTGAGTAATTATGCTTTAGTAAGAATATTGGTGTTAAGGTTTCTGATTCCCATTGCAAGCACCAAAGTCAATAGTTATGCAATGGAATTATATCCTACTTGTGGTGCATTATTCAGTGTTAGTTATGCTTAATGCTCGCCTATGTGATTTTTCGTTTCTTGGTTGGTTGCTTCTCAATCTTTTGCTAGCCTCCACTTATACTAAGTAGAAATACTACTTGTGCATCCAAAATCCTTAAGCCCAGTTTTGCCATATGAGTCCACCATACCTACCTATATGCGGTATTGTTGTGCCATTCTAAGCAAATTTGTATGTGGCACCTCTAATTTTCAAAATAATTTCCTTTTTGTGTGCTCGTACCGCTCATGAAGCGGCAGGGGGTGGCCAATATTTTCCATGCTAGATGTGTTATTCTCAAGATGAATGTCTATTCACTTGTCATTGCACGAGAGTATGACGGTAATAGGGATGGTCAGTCCCGAAATGAAAAATGAATTTACATTATGTTATCAAATAATAAATTCCTTGAAAGTGTTGGTATGGAAGGCTGATGTCTACTATGCAACCTACTTGTAGACTCGTGTTGGGCCTCCAAGTGCAGAGTTTTGTAGGACAGTAGCAAATTTCCCTCAAGTGGATGACCTAAGGTTTATCAATCCGTGGGAGGCGTAGGATGAAGATGGTCTCTATCAAACAACCCTGCAACCAAATAACAAAGAGTCTCTGGTGTCCCCAACACACCCAATACAATGGTAAATTGTATAGGTGCACTAATTCAGCGAAGATATAGTGATACAAGTGTAATATGTATAGTAGATATAGGTTTTTGTAATCTGAAAATATAAAAACAGCAAGGTAACTAGTAGTAAAAGTGAGCAAAAACGGTATTGCAATGCTTGGAAACAAGGCCTAGGATTCATACTTTCACTAGTACAAGTTCTCTCAACAATGATAACATAATTAGATCATATGGCAATCCCTATACATGTGACAAAGAGTCACGCCAAAGTTCCTGTCACGGAGAACATAAGATCAAATTGCTTGTAGGGTACGAAACCACCTCAAGGTTATTCTTTCTGATCAATCCATTGAGCTATTCATATAAGTGTCACAAATAGCCCTAGAGTTTGTAGTAAAAATAACACCATATGACACGCATCAAATCAACCCCAATGTCACCTACATACTCCAATGTCACCACAAGTATTCATGGAACAATTATATAATATGCATCAAACAACTTTAGATTCGTAATATTAAATCCAACACAAAGAACTTCATGAGCATCCCGAGATTTCTACCGGAGAAAGGAATATGAAAATGCGTACCAACCCCTATCCATAGATTACCCCAATGTCACCACGGGAATCCGCAAGTTAATAACCAAAACATACATCAAGTGGGTCAATAGAACATCCCATTGTCACCACAGATATGCCAGCGCGAGACATACATCAAGTGCTCTCACATCTAGATTCAATCCGACATAACAAAATCTGAAAGGAAAAGACTCTTCACCACAAGGTAGAGGGAGAAACACCATATGATCCAACTATAGTAGCAAAGCTCGTGGTAAATCAAGATCGTGCCAAATCAAGAACACGAGAGAGAGAGATCAAACACATAGCTACTGGTACATATTGTCGGTGTCCTGGACTTGGGGTATCCAGTCCTGCCTGCCTGCGGCCCACCACGTGGCTCCATCGACGGCCTGATACGGACCAGCTTCAACATCAACACAGCAAGACTGAGGGAGTCCTGGACTAGGGGGTGTCCGGATAGCCAAACTATCATCATCGGCCGGACTCCAAGACTATGAAGATACAAGATTGAAGACTTCGTCCCGTGTCCGGATGGGACTTTCCTTGGCGTGGAAGGCAAGCTTGGCGATACGGATATGTAGATCTCCTACCATTGTAACCGACTCTGTGTAACCCTAGCCCTCTCCGATGTCTATATAAACCGGAGGGTTTTAGTCCGTAGGACATAACAATAACAACAATCATACCATAGGCTAGCTTCTAGGGTATAGCCTCCTTGATCTCGTGGTAGATCCACTCTTGTACTACCCATATCATCAATATCAATCAAGCAGGAGTAGGGTTTTACCTCCATCGAGAGGGCCCGAACCTGGGTAAAAACATCGCGTCCCTTGTCTCCTGTTACCATCCGCCTAGACGCACAGTTCGGGACCCCCTACCCGAGATCCGCCAAGCCTCGCGAGGGGGACGACGCCAAGACCCCTAAAGGAGTTGGCCTCCTCGGGAGGGCTCCTGAGGGGCGGAGAGATCTATGCAGCTACCTCATGAGGCTCAGCTGACGTGAGCCATGACGACCAAGGCTAGGCGGGCGCCAGGCGGGTGCAGAGCGTAGGTTTCCTCTTCGGTGAAAGGGAGGCAAGCCACAGGCGCGGAGTCCCGAGGAATCAGCCAAAGGTTTCCATTCTGGTGCAACGAGACCAAGACCGCCAGGACGACAAGACGGGGGTCATCACCGAGCCCACCACAGCGTCACGACCAGAGGCTTTTTGCACGCAAAGACTACTTTTGTCAGGATAGACTGTACTACTTGTCCCCTTTCAAATCCCGCCGTTGTGGAATCCCTTCCCGCTCATATTTGGGAGGAGGACCAAGGCCACTATATATAGGACTTAGCCACCACCATAGCAAGGGGAGAGATCAATTCCACCCCGAGCACCACACCAGCTCAAGAACACCTCACCTCCTGAGGCTTGTTCATCCTTTGTACTAGTTCATCCATAGCCCCACGAGGCAATCCACCACACCACACTAGAGTAGGGTATTACACCACAATGGTGGCCCGAACCAGTATAAATCTTTGTGTCTTTGTGTCTGTGTGAGCTCTACGCGCTAGGCTAGGGAGGATCACGAGTAGGCAGGCTGGATAGGTTGAGATCTCCGCATGCACCCAAGTGTTCGAACCTCTCACGGGTTGCTAGACCCTGAAATTCAACATTTGGTGCGCCAGGTAGGGGTGCGTCGGATCTCCTCTTCCATCGACCAGTCCTCCTCTGCTCCACCAACGCCATGGTCGACGCCCTGAGAGCCCACGTCGAGCACTGGGTCGTCCAGACCTCCTCGATAGCACCCACCGATGAAGAAGAGCTCCATTCTGCCCTAGTCGCAGCCCGCGTTTCGCCGGGAGCGACCGGCCGTGGGGGGCGCGCGACGCAGCCTTCTCCTCTGGCGCCGCGTAGCTGCGCGATCTGCGAACTACGCTGCAACAACTACTCCGCACTCGCGTAGGGAACAAGCGAACATGCGGGCGGCGGTCATCGTGGCCCGTGAGCTTCTGCGGTGCAGGCTGCTTGAGAGCGGCCGCGACGCCTTGCTAGAATGGGTCGCTGAGCTGCTCGATGCGGCGTGCAGGGGGGCAGCGCCGTTCTGCACCCTCCCCACATCACAAGCGATGGTGGGGGCATGCGCTCATCCCCGACATAGCCGCGTGCCCTCGCCCAAGGGCCACAGAGAGCCTCTCGACGCTAATCAGCCTTGTGGAGCAGCCCGTGCCGCCCCAAACGTGCCCCCTCGGCACGGGGCTGCTTCGGACGACACAACCAGGGGCCGCGTTGGAGTGCCGGCCCCTGGCCAGCAGGACCAGAGGATGGCAGAAGGGAGCGGGAGCGTTAGGCGGCCGGGCGGCGCCCCTGGTGTGAACATCCCGGAAGCCTACGTCCCCATCACGATGGATCCAAGGCACACGCTAGGAGAGGGCCCCAGCCGATCCCCCACACCAGGCTGGGCGTTGGACATACACGAGGCCGAGCTCTCCTTTGAGCCACCACCAAGCCCTGCCAACGTCCCCAACAGGGGCAGCCTCTGGGTACAGTTAACGCAGTAGGGGCACGCTTACACTGACCATGGATCGCAGGTAAACCAAGATGTGGCGACCACCAGGACTCTCAGGACGGCGGATCCTCCTCAGGAGCATGAAGGACGTTTGGAGCAGCACGGGGAGAGCCCAGCGGCAGGGCCCTCCTCACGCTGCACGGAGCAGGATCCAACCTGGAGGTAGGTTCCCTGCTGGGGAAGGCGCCGGTGAGCCCTTCCCCTCGGTAGGGGGCCTACGGTCCCCGAGGACGCTGTCAGCGTCCCCTTGGCCCCTTGGTCTTGTCCTGGTTTGCGGTCTCGCCAATGGTGGTCAGGCGTGGCGCACAGCGGGGTCCTCATCGGGCGACATGAAGCAAGGCTCCGGCCTGTGAAGGTCTCAGCTCATGACACTCTCACGTAATAATGAGTGGCGTTGTACACGCCCCGGAGTCTCCTGAGTGCCGCCCTAGGGCCTCACGGGGGCTCCCACCCATGTCCTAGTGGAAGCACCATGCTCCACGCTGGCCGTCGACACTGTCCCCAATGACTATGCCCAGCCAGTGGAAGCACTTAGCTCCGCGCTAGTGAGAAGACCAAAGACTGGAGACCCGTTAGGCGCCGGATGCGGCCGCCTTCTTTTTGCCTCTCTTTTTGTACTCGCTTGCCGAGTTTTTGAAGCAGTTCGTTTTCTGTGCGTTTATAAAACGAGGGGAGTTTTATTTTTCTCGTGTCGCTCTCTTGCCTTCAGTTCTTGCGTTCTTTTCTTGGAGCTCGTGACCGCTACCCTGCCCTCTAGCACCTCGCGAGCGGGGGCTGGGTACGGTGTGCACGCTAGGCGTTGATCGCTCCCCTTAGGGGATCGAAGGTGCGGCTGCTCCGCGCGCCTACCTTGCCACAATCTGGCAGTTGGCTCCTCACGAGGAACTCCAAGGTAGGCCAGCAGGCCCCTCGAGAGGCACAGGGCCTCGTGAGCCGGCAGCAGGCTCGCCTCGGGAGAAGGGGCGGTGCCGCGGCACCAGGTCTCACTTAGGACCCACGAAACCAAAGATAAGTCAAAAACAACTATCTCGTTCATCGGCCCGCAGTCCTGCTGCCCCCCCCCCTCCGGGGGCTACTTCAAAAGTAATTAGCAATCTCATATGTCATAAGGGGCACCCCCTCCCCAAAATGCTGTCAAAAGCATATGTTCGAGTTTTCATTATACAGGTTAAAGTAGAAGAAATACAGGCCTAGATGGACGCGCCTTCTTCGTCACTCCCGTCCATACTGCTTGTGCTGAAGCTGCCACCCTCCTCGTCATCTCCACCCACGCCAGCTCCTTTGGCTGCAAGCACGGCCGTATCATCCTCAGGAGTCAGCTCCTTCACCAGAGCATCCACATGACCATCCACCCACTTGGCAAGCTTGTCTTGGGTGGCCGCAGGCATGGGGGCTAATACGGTGCTAAAGTCGAAGTGGGAGTCAAGGTTCAGGAGGTTGTTGAAGATGCGCGAGAGCGCACGCCCAAGGAGACCCCGGCTCCTCTCCTCAACGAGCTGGTGGGCTTTTGCGGCTTGGTCCTTCAGGCGGGTCACGATATCAGTGAAGAAGCGGAGATGACTGGCATAGTCTCTCTCGTGCGGGTGAGGAGCGCTCTCATCGCAAATGACACCCAAGGCGTTGTTGGCTCTGACGCGCAGACCCTGGAGCATGGGGTCATGTTCGCGCTCCAGCGTCAGGCGGCGGCACTTTTCACTCAAAGCCTTCTCCAGGAGGGAGGAGGTGTCCTCGGCCTGCTTCTGGAGAGAGGATATCTCGGTGCAAGCAGAATCCAGGGTAGATTCGGAAGAAGTCGGGGCCTCCCGGGCAGCGCCCTCGCGCTGCTTCAATACCTGCAACTCGGTCTTCAGGACGGAGGTCCAGCCCTCAAACTCAGCCTTGAGCAGCTCCAGGTCCAGGCGGTGCCCCTCGGCTAGCTCAGCACGTGCCTTCTCCACTTTCTCCTCCACCTCCACCTGGACCTGAGCTTCTTGGGCGGCGATAGCATCCTCAGTCGCGGCGGCATGTCGCTCCCTCACATCCAGCCTCTCCAGCGCCAAGCTATGATCCGCGGCCTCTAGTGTTAAATCCTCATGGTGCCTCAGGAGCTCCGCCTCGGCAAGGGCCACCTCACCCGGTGAGGAGGCCAGCAGGGCACGACGCTCCTCAATTTCGCGCAGCAGGGCAGCACTCCAAGACAGAAGATCTCGCTCCCGCTCCTCGGCCGCCTCGCGACGGTGGTTGGCTTCCTCGGCCTCTTCCATGGCGCGAGCGCAAGCTTCCCGAGAACCGCCAACGAGGCCGCCGCGCGCGCTTCGGCTTCGTCTTGCTGAAGCTTCACAAGGTTGATGGCCACCTTCAGCCGCTGCCATCACCCTCCAAGCGGCGGTTCTCTGCTTCAAGCCTGGTGTCGACGTTGGCAAGCTCCCCGCCAAGATGGACCATCGCGCGCATCGCTTCACCAAAGAACCCGAAGCGCACCCGATGCACCCACAAGCAAGTGTGAGCTCGTCGCCAAGATCTTCAACGGCTCCGGAGGTCGCTCGGGAGGCGCTGGGGGCTCCACCAGTCACCGGCTGGGGGCTGGCTGGTGGGGCCCCGCAGCTTGAAGACGAAGGCTGCCCGGAGGATGCCCCCCTGCCGGCAAGTACAAGAGGGAGGATCACCTGCGCATCCTTCACATCGCGAATAGAGTCACGGGGGGAGAGAACATGGGGCTCGGTTCCGGTGCACCCTCGCGGCGCCGAGCTGGAGAGAGCCGGACTCACACCCTGTGCAGGCTCAGGGCGCTGGGGGCTGCGCGGCTGCGCTGCGTTGGGGCCCTTGGGGATGTCCGCCTCCCAAGGTCCTTTCTTCATGAAGATCCTGCAAAACCCTAGCAATGAGAAAAAGCAGTGCGCTTAGAGATCAGGAGTGAAGGTACTTACTCGTCGGCGGCCACATATCTCCTCGGCCTCAGTGGCTGACGGGTGCGATCGTCATGGCACGGGGACCTCTTCCTCTTCAGGAGCGACTCAAGGCATAGGCGGTGCCGACCTGGCCCCGACGGGTGATCCTCGGGAGGGGGAGCGTCCGGCGTGATATCTGGAGCAAAGGTCCCGAGGGAAGGGGCGCCCGGCGTGGCTTCCTGGCTCATAGCTCCGGGGCCATTTGTGGGCTCCTCGTCCCCAACAGCCACTCTGAATCCACCGTCTCGAGCGTCAGAGGCCCCTGTCTCTGGAGCCTGGTGTTGCGAAGGCTCTGCAGCAGCCCCTACCGGGACCCCAGAAACCTGAGGCTCCTGAGCCTCTAACGAGGCTGAGCCTCCGTAGGAGTTCTCGACAGCTGACGGAGGAGCGCGTCCCCCTGCCTCCACACTTGGGGCGCGTGCAGCAGGGTCGATCAGGAGAGGAGCCACGAAGACTGGATTCTCACGAGGCCCCTCAATGCCCTCGGGAAGCAACCCCCACTCATCAAACAAGGGCATTTGCCCCGCGAATGCCTCCTTGTTTGAGAACAGATAAAGGAGGCAGCCACCCCCCGAGAGGTCAGCAGGCTCGGGCTCACCAGTGGGGAGCTTGAGCACCACGCTCAAGGTATCGGCAGCAAGCGACGGCTTCTGCAGCCTCATCGGATCCTCGGCGTCGGTGAAGTCCCACATCGGGCGAGCATGGCACTAGAGAGGAGCTATGTGCTGCTTCACGAACTCCTTCACCATCATTGGCATTGTCACCCCCAGTTCCTGAAGTCTCGACAACCTCTCCCAAACTAAAGCAAGACGCCGGTCAGTGAGCTTCTCATGGCACCAACTAGAGCTTGGTGAAGCCGGCGACCCAGGAATCGTGAGCAGGGGGCTGAACACGCGGGCGTCCATCAGAAGCCACTGCTTCTGGAATCCCTTCGCAACAGGCGAGAGCTCAAGGTCAATCCCCGAGCCAGCAGTCGCGGCCATGGCTTCGAAGGTCGCGCACCCAGAACGCTGGCGAGCATCCACCAGCCAGAGCGCGAAGAAATGCCAAAACAAGGCCACAGAGGGAATGATGCCCACCATGGCCTCGCAGAGGAAGGCGAAGACGGCAAGGAGGATGATGGAGCGGGGATCCAGATGCAGTAGATGGATTTGGTAATGCGACATCACAGCATTGAAGAAGGGGGAGAAGGGAGGAATCAACCCAGCAAGAAGAGCATGAAGGTGGATGTCAATCTCGATGGCACTCATCTCTCTGGTCCTCCAAGACACGAGGCAGGCGGCCATCGCCCCCCCCCCCCCTCATTGGAGCTGGCGGTGAGCGCATGGCGAACATTGTCCAGCCCTTCCTTATTGATCACCGTTCGACTGCTCAAGGGCCGACTCCAAGGCCAGCGGAGGAGGACCTGCCGGCACGCGCGGCTTCACCTTCTTCCTCCTTGGCTTGGGAGCCATGGCTAATCCCAGGAGAGAGCAAGGCGTCGGCACCGTATCTACAGATGCGGCGGCACGATTGGGGAGGAAGAAACAAGAGCTGGGCACGGTACACCACGAAGGGCGAGTTGCGTTGACAACGGGCGGCTGCTGGGTCTACCGCATATCAAGGCGGCGTGGGGAAGTGGAGTTGCCCACGTCCCATCAACCGCCACGTGTCTTCAAGGCCGCAGGCGGTTAGGGCCCACAGCGCTCCGCACTTGCCCTTTGGCCTCGCCTGGAAGCCAAGTCCTAGCGCACCTTGGGCCCGAGGGCTACTTTCGGCGTCCTGGACTTGGGGGTATCCAGTCCTGCCTGCCTACAGCCCACCATGTGGCTCCATCGACGGCCTTATACGGCCCAGCTTCAACATCAACATAGCAAGACCCTCGCGAGGGGCCAAGCCTCGCGAGGGGGACGATGCCAAGACCCCTGAAGGAGTTGGCCTCCTCAGGAGGGCTCCTGAGGGGCGGAGAGATCTATGCAGCTACCTCATGAGGCTCAGCTGACGTGAGCCATGACGACCAAGGCTAGGCGGGCGCCAGGTGGGTGCAGAGCGCAGGTTTCCTCTTTGGTGCAAGGGAGGCAAGCCACAGGCGCAGAGTCCCGAGGAATCAGCCAAAGGTTTCCATTCTGGTGCAACAAGACCAAGACCGCCAGGACGGCAAGATGGAGGTCATCACCGAGCCCACCGCGGTGTCACGATCAGAGGCTTTTCACAGGCGAAGACTACTTTTGTCAGGATAGACTGTACTACTTGTCCCCTTTCAAATCCCACCATTATGGAATCCCTTCCCGCTCATATTTGGGAGGAGGACCAAGGCCACTATATATAGGACTTAGCCATCACCATAGCAAGGGGAGAGATCAATTCCACCCCGAGCACCACACCAGCTCAAGAACACCTCACCTCCTGAGGCTTGTTCATCCTTTGTACTAGTTCATCCATAGCCCCACGAGGCAATCCACCACACCACACTAGAGTAGGGTATTACACCACAACTGTGGCCTGAACCAGTATAAATCTCTGTGTCTTTGTGTCTGTGTGAGCTCTACATGCTAGGCTAGGGAGGATCGCGAGTAGGCAGGTTGGGTAGGTTGAGATCTCCGCATGCACCCTAGTGTTTGAACCTCTCACGGGTTGCCGGACCCCAAAATCCTACACATACCCTCAGCCTCGAGGGTGAACTACTCCCTCCTTGTCATGGAGAGCACCCAGATGATGTAGATGGCCACCGGTGATGGTTTCCCCCTCCGGCAGGGTGCCGAAACAGGGTCCCGAGAGATTTTTCGTGGCTACAGAGACTTGCGGCGGCGGAACTCTTGATCTAGGTTTATTTCTGGAGGTTTGGGGATTTATAGGAGCTGTTGGTATCGGGGACAAGTCAAGGGGTCCCACGAGGCGATGACAAGGCAGGGGCGCGCCCTAGGGGGGTACCCTAGTGGTTGCCTTGGGACTCCTCTCCGATATCTTTTTGTTCCGGTATTTTTTGTATTTTCCAAAAATATTCTCCGTAAATTTTCAGCTCATTCCGAGAACTTTTATTTCTGCACAAAAAAAAGACACCACTCTAGTTATGCTGAAAACAACTTCAGTCCGGGTTAGTTCTAATCAAATCATACCAAAATCATATAAAATTATTGTAAACATGGCATGAATATTTCATGAATTATAGATACGTTGGAGACGTCTCAAAGGCACCCATGGATACAGCTAGCCATGGATTATAACAGAATGGTGGAAAAAGGAATAAACTTTATTTTTTGTTTGGGAACAACCTATGATATATCTAGCATGGAAAGTGTTGGGAATTACTCGGCCGCTTTCGTTGACGGGAAAAGTATGCCTATCAAAAAATTATTGTAAACATGGCATGAATACTTCATAAATTATAGATACATTGGAGACGTGTCAGCATCCCCAAGCTTAATTCCCGCTCGTCCTCGAGTAGGTAAATGGTAAAAGAAATAATTTATGAAGTGTGAATGCTAGCAAGTACACAAGTTTGATCAATGATAATTTCAAGCACTTTTTCTAGCATCATTATATATCATAACAGTATCTCATATCATAAAGCTTCTCATGATCAAGTAACAAGCTATTCACATGTTAAAGCATAGACCATAAAATTTCTTGAAAACTAAGAAACTATGTTCTTAGTCATCAAAAACTTGCAATTCATCTTATATTCAGGGAAGGTCTATGTAAGAGCTTTGATTTAGCAAATCTGAAAGTGCAACTAATCCCTGGGTGGATTTGGTAATTCTTAACAACATATAGCTCATTGAACTAATACTCTTTCAAGATGATCATTTCAGAAAGTTCAATAATTGGCATGGCATGGACTAGAGATGTGGACCCCTCAAAATGCAAAGGACACATATTTGCAAAAGCTCAAGAATCTACATTTTCATTTTAGTGATCCAAGATCACATTGAGTCCATAGGAAAAGACAATACTATTAAAAGGGGATGAGGAGTTGCTTAATGGCTTACTTGCTCAAAATGCTTAGTGATATGCTCAAAAAACTCTCAACCACTTCCTCATATCCACATATGTACTAAACCTAAAGTCAAACTCGGCCCCACCAATTTGATATATCCGGTGCCACCGAGTTCATTTGACATAGCCACTGCCATAAACCCTAATCACTTCGGTCTCACCAATAGGGGTCTCGGTCTCACCAAGATGGGATTGCAAACTCTCTGTTTCCCTTTGTAACATTTCATTCTCACCGAAATGGGCGACCGGTCCCACCAAGTTTGCAATGCAAACTGTCTGTTTCCTTTTTGTAATGTTTCGGTCTCACGAAAATGAGCGATTGGTCCCACCGAGTTTGCCTGACCAACTCTCTATTTGCCTATTACTGAAATCGGTCCCACCAAGTTCATGTAATTGGTCTCACCGAGATCAAGTTATGCCCTAACCCTAGCACATTGGTCCCACCGAGTTGATGTTGTCGGTCCAACCGAAAATCCTAATGTTCACATTTTGAACTGAATCGGTCTGGCTGAGTTTCACTATTCGGTCACACCGAGTTTGGGAATTTGTGTGTAACGGTTATATTTTTTGTGGAGTCTATATATACCCCTCCACCCATTCTCGATTCGTGGAGAGAGCCATCAGAATGTTCCTACACTTCCAGCATTCATTTTCTGAGAGAGAACCACCTACTCATGTGTTGAGACTAAGGCATTCCAATCCAACCAGAAGAATCTTGATCTCTAGCCTTCCCCAAGTAGCTTTCCACTCAAATCATCTTTCCACCATAGCCAAATATGTGAGAGAGAGTTGAGTGTTGGTGAGACTATCATTTGAAGCACAAGAGCAAGGAGTTCATCATCAACACACAATCTATTACCTTTTGGAGAGTGGTGTCTCCTAGATTGGTTAGGTGTCACTTGGGAGCCTCCGTCAAGATTGTGGAGTTGAACTAAGGAGTTTGTAAGGGCAAGGAGATCGCCTACTTCGTGAAGATCTACCCAAGTGAGGCAAGTCCTTCATGGGCGATGGCCATGGTGGGATAGACAAGGTTGATTCTTCAAGGACCCTTCGTGGGTGGAGCCCTTTGTGGACTTGTGCAGCCGTTACCCTTCGTGGGTTGAAGTCTCCATCAACGTGGATGTACGATAGCACCACCTATCAGAACCACGCCAAAAATCTCCGTGTCTACATTGCGTTTGCTCCCTCCAAACTCCTCCCCTTTACCTTCATATGCAATGATTTACATTCTGCTGCTATACTCTTAGAATTGCATGTGTAGGCTGATTGCTTGACTAGTGCTAAGTTGCTAAAATCTGCCATGACTTAAAATTGGGAAAAGGCTAGATTTTTATTTGGTCAAGTAGTCTAATCACCCCCCTCTAGACATACTTTCGATCCTACAAGTGGTATCAGAGATTTGATCTCCATTTGCCTTGATTTACATAGCTTTGGTGATCATAGCCTTGGTTTCACAACCTAGGAGAGCATGGCGCCTAGCGAGGGAAATTACCACCGTAGAGGTCCTTACTTTGATGGTACTAATTTTGCTAGTTGGAAACAGAAGATGAAAATCCATATTCTTGGACATAACCCCACCGTTTGGGCCATTGTGTGTATTGGCTTGCAAGGTGAATTATTCGATGGGAGAGAACCAAATCATGAAGCTACCGCAGAAGAATTGAAGATGCTGCAATACAATGCTCAAGCTTGCGGTATCCTCTTCAACGGATTGTGCCCCGAAGAATTCAACAAAATCAGTCGTCTTGAGAATTCAAAGGAAATTTGGGATACTTTGATTGATATGCACGAAGGTACCAACTCCGTCAAGCAATCCAAGTTGGATGTGCTTCAAAGTCAGCTTGACAAGTTCAAAATGAAGGATGGTGAAGGTGTCGCTGAAATGTACTCTAGGCTTGCTCTCATCACAAATGAGATTGCTGGCTTAGGAAGTGAAGAGATGACCGACAAATTCATCATTAAGAAGATCCTAAGAGCCTTGGATGGAAAATATGATACCGTGTGCACTTTGATCCAAATGATGCCAAATTACAAAGATCTCAAGCCAACCGAAGTCATTGGAGAATTGTTTCTAATGAGATCTCACTCAAGGATAAAGAAGAGCTTCACAACAAGTCTAGTGGTGCTTACAAAGTCTCATGTGATGCTCCTACATCATCAAGTGAGAAACAAGCCTTCAATGAAGAATTGAGCTTAATGGTGAAGAACTTCAACAAGTTCTCCAAGAGTAGAAGCAAGGAAAGGAGTTCCAAGTCAAGGTCCTACAATGACAAAAGATCTTCTAGTCGTGAGCAAAATCGCTACAACTGTGGAAGACCCGGACACTACTCCAACGAGTGTACGGCTCCCTACAAAAGAAGAGAAGACTCACCTAAAAGGAGAAGCAAAAGGGAAGAATCACCTCCAAGAGAGAGAAGGAGTAGAGATGATCACTATGAACGAAGAACCTCTCACAGAAGCAAGGATTCGGAAAGGAAGGACAAGTCATCAAGGAGATACACAAAACAAAGACATCAATTTCATGTTGGTGAATGGGTATCCGGTTCCGACTCCGATCACCACTCCAAGAGAAGTATCACTCCGACTCCAAATATATTCAAGATGAAGGTGTTGCTGGTCTAGCACTTGTGTCAACCAACTCCTATGAAATATTTGAGTCACCAAATGAAGGAATTGGAAGATGCTTCATGGCTAAAGGCCCCAAGGTATCACACCCTGAGTATGTTGATTTCAATAGTGATGAAGATGATTTGCTAGGTGATGATGATTTACTTGTTGACAACTCTAGTGATGAATACTATGATGAAATTGCTATTAATCATGCTAATCAAGATGAAACAGATCACAATGATAAGAAGGAGATTGAGCATCTAACTAAAGAACTAAACACTCTTAAGTTAGCTCATGAAACTACTTTAGAAGATCATCGAGAACTTTTAAAAACTCATGAGAAGCTACGCTTCGAGAAGCTCAATCTAGAGCAAGAACATGGGTTCTTAAAAGCCATCAATGATGATCTTTGGAAGAAAAGTTCTTCTTACATTGCCAAGTGTTTGCTCTTGTCTACTTACATGCCACAAGTAAAATCTAGCAACAAGAGTAAGAAAGATTCTTCTTCTAGTAGTAAAAATAATCATGCTAAATCCAATGTTGTTGCTTCTAGTAGTTCTCTTGATTCCACTAATGATTCTTTTAGCCAAGTTACACTTGAGCAAGAAAATAGATTATTGAAGGGAATTATAGAGAAAGGTGTTTACAAGAGCCTTGCTGGAAGTAAGCAATTTGACGAAATTGCACGGAAGCAAGGAAGGCACCGGAAGAATCAAGGTGTTGGTTTTGAACGAAAGTTCAATGCCAATGGACTTGAGTGGGAAGAAAATCAATACCCCAAGACGAAGTTTGTTCCTCAACAAGAGAAGTATGATCCTACTTCCTACAAGGGGACACATACTCAAGATGATCTTCCACCACAAGACCACAAACTAAAAGGCAAGGAAAAGCTTCAATAGGAGATTGATGCATTTGAAGAAGCTCCGAAGGCCTTGGTCAAGTGGGTTCCCAAGTCTACATCAAGTTCTACTTCATCAAGTACGACTACAACCCCTAGGATTCCCATCAAGTTAATGTGGATCCTGAAGAAGAAAAGCTAGGGAGTTCTTGAGGGTGACTCCGCCAACATACTTCACTCATATTTATTTTGGCAAGGACAAGTGCAAACAACTTCCACATCTTGCACTAGTTCAAGGAGTCACAAACCCTCTTGTTGGTAAGACAAGGGACAAGGTAATCTAATGCTTTCATGGACATCATCTTGTGTGTGCTTCACTCTATGTCTATGGATATCCTTGTTTGTTCCTTGTGGGACTAACCCATGTAGGTATTGAAAGTGCAACTCACTCTAATGGATTGCTCCAAATGATCTACATCAATAATGAGCATCCACATCTTCCACACCTACATGAAGTAATCATCGACAAAACCCAAGGTTAGTTCATCCCTCTTAGGGGGGATATCACATCTAGGGGAGCTTTACTCTAAGAATTGGGATAAAGCAACTCTAATGGTGTGAACAAAACAATGCTTTATGTAAAAGTGGTAACCCCACTTGTGCTTAAATGATGAGTACGACCTATGATCAAATGTTCTCATTTGAATCCTAAGTCAATATACTCATATATAGATGACCTAGTCATTGCCAATTGCTTGATAGATGCTAGAGTAATTGTGCATGCTTTGACACATATTTCATTTGCCATTTTATTGTGCAAGCATGTTTATTGCATATTTTTCTCATTCTAGGACATCCATTTGTTGCTTTTATTTTTTGGCTCTTTTTCTTTTGCCAAATGGATGGACAAGAATGCCTAAGAACTCCCTCTATCTATCTATGCTTTTCTCGTCTCAAACTCTATTCATGCTACATCACAAAGTTTGATCAAGTCGGATTTGAACCCTCTAGGTGAGGAGCACTCGGAGTCACTGATTCGTCATAGACTTAAACTTCCAAGACCTCTCTATGCATTTCGGTCTGACCGATTCATTCCCTTCGGTCATACGAGTTCATTGAGTTGATCTAGGTTTTCAATCTCGGTGCAACCGATTTGAACAATTCGGTCACACCGAGTTGCAGTAATTGCTTGCAGTTCTGCACCTCGGTGCCACCGAGTTGCTCCACTCGGTCGCACCGACAGGGTCAGGATATAAATACCCACGGGTCAAATTTTGGAAATTCCTCCGAAAACCTTTCGCCCGCACATATCCTGCTCTGCCAACTTAGGTCTCCGGATTGTCTCCTCGTCGCCAGTGACCTCCTACCGCTGGTCTCCGCCGCCGTCAATGGAAATATCCGCCGCCGTAGCGAGCTCATCGTCAAAGTAGGGTATGAGTTCGATCCTTTGTGCTTTCTTACTCCGATTCTTAGAACAAAGACAATGCCATGATTCTTTACAAGTTTGAGATTATCCTATCCAGCAAAAACTTCTTTTAGTACGGATTTGATTCGAAACTTTAGGGTTAGGTTTTCGCCAAACTCATCTCGGACTGACCGAGTTGTAGAAGTCGGTCTCACCGATTTGGCTTAGGCCATTTCACATGTGATTTTTGGTCTGACCAAAACATACAAATCGGTGTGACCGAGTTTAGACACAGAATATTGCTTCAGTTTCACTGATTTTACAAATCGGTAGCTTCGAAAATTCTTTCTGTAGAAAACTAGAACTAAGTTTTTGACTCAACTGTTTTGCAAAAAACTCCGCACTTTGTGATGCGCATCCACTCTATCTCATCTACATCTATTCACAGGGTCAGCTTGCATAGTCAGCTATGTCAGATCAGAGTGATAGCCAGAACAAGTCTGAGGAACAAGTCAACATGAGTGAGGGCACTAGTCCCTCTGAGAGCTATGAAGATGGAAGCAGAAGTACTCCTAGCAACCTGCTAAGGCTTCTACTAGGTAGAGGAGGAAAAGAAACTCAGACTCTAAACATGAAGACTATGTTACTGCTGAGGAGGAGGTCAGCTCCAAAAAGAAAGTTGTTAAGAAAGAGTTTGGCACAATAACTTCAACCAAACCTGGTCTGAACAAGAAAGCTCCTGCCAAGAGAGTGCCCATGTCCAAAGCCAGAGCCTCAACATAGGAAACCATAGAGTTCACGCTAGAAATAAAGGAGGCTGGTGAGGGCAAAAAGAGAAAGGAAAGGGTCAGGAAGACCATAACCAGAGTAATTGGCAGATCCTCTATGATAAGAGACCCATCTGAGGATGAGGAAGAAGATGAAGAAGATGTTGCACCAGCACCAAAGACTCAGAAGCTGATGGGGGATGCCATCAAATTTGGGGCTGCTCCACCAAAGCCCAAGCCTGCCCCAAAGCTACAGCTCAAGCTTCAAAGTCTGCACCAAAGAGAAGCACCAGAAACATTTCTGCTGCAGAAAAGAACAAGGCTCCAGTGCCTAAAATGGAAGAAGAAGAGGAGGAAGCCCAAGTGCTTCGAAAGTTGAAGCCAAAAATTTCTAATCATGATGATAATCATCGAGTGGCTAAAAATATGAAGGAGAGAAAGGATGCGGGTCTCAGATTATGGAGACAATCAGACCCTTATGCTGTGAGAAGGAGAACTGCTGTGGACTACAGATTTCACACTAAGGAACAACAGGACTTCTATGAGACTGTGCTCTTGGATAAGAAGCCCATTGTGTGTGACATGAAATGGGTAGATTAGAAGTACATTGATAGCAATGTAGATCACTTTCCTGGAGTACATGAGAGCTTCAGACTCAATGGATTTGACACCTTTGTGGGTCAGAAATTGACCAAGTGGAATGATGAGCTTATCATGCAGTTCTATTCAACAGCTCACTTCTACCAAAATGGGAAAAAAATTGGATGTTTGAAGGTAGTAGGTACCAGTCTACTGTTGCTGAGTGGGCCAAGCTTATCAATGCCCCTGAAGAAGCTGATCATGATATTGATGTCTATGCTGAGCGCAAGAAAGATCACAACTCCATGGCCAACATGTTCAAGAAGATACCTGACAAGGCCTTGGAGACACACAAGCTAGGCTCAGTATACTATCTGATGTCTGGACTGGCCACCATGAACACTATTTTGAGGCATACCTTGTTGCCCAAATCAGGAGATCACAGGACGACCAGAGGCCACTCCATCAACTTGCTTCAACTATTTGATTTGCCACAAAAATTCAAGGTGATGATCTTGATAGTTGAAACCGTCAAGAGAACAACAGCAGACCAAAAGAGATCATGTGGGTATGCTCCACACATTCAGATGCTCATCAACTCCAAAATGAGCAAAGGTGTGTATCTGTTGGATAAAGAGCACCTTCCCTTGAGACCTGACCTTGAGGACAACACAGTTGTTATGGATGCTTCAGATCCTACTTCATTAGAGGCTCAGGAGAAGAGAGCAAAATCAAAAGGAGAGAAGGCAGCCAAGATGCTAAGTGTTGAAGAGGCATCTCAAGTTTTTCTCAAATCCAAACAAGATCGACTTGGCTATCTCATTGATGCTACTTTGAGGATTGAGAAGGGATTAGCCACCCTGACTCAGAATCAAGAGAGTCTTGAAAGAATTTTTGAGACAAAACTTCATGACTTGGATGTCAAGGTGACAGAGATTCAGACTTTTGTGGAGAAGATCCAAGAAGAGCTCGAGGATAGGAGTGACAAGACCACCACTGATGCTTATCAAAGGGTGCCCACAAGACAGAGGTCTGCAGCAGTGCCAGTGACAGACACTAGAGCTACAACTTCAGCTCCTGCAGGCACAGCTTCAGTTGCCCCTCTGGTTGCAACTCCTCCAGCACCTACAACCTCTTCAGAAGCATTTGTTGCATGACTCCTCGCCTCTCCACCTCCCGAAGATCAAGCTTAGAGAGCCACATAGCACTATGCATTTTCAAGTTGTTTGGTAACTTGTTGCCAAGGGGGAGAAAGTGTATAAATCATAGGCTTCGAGAGAGAGAGAGAGGGAGAGAGAGAGAGAGAGAGAGAGAGAGAGCTTTGCTTCTTTTTGGCTCTTTTGCTACTTATTTTCTTGCTTGCTTGGATGATACTTTTTGGTTATGTGTGTGATATACTTGTATGGTCATGTGTTTGATCATATCATACTTAGATGTTTGTGCTTGGATGATAATATTCTCTATCTCTTATGTATGATCATTCACACTTTGCCTTGGTGATGAGTGCATATTCCATATTCTATCATTTTGAGCGCTCCACCAAGATGTATGTGACATGGAAGAGTAACCCATGATCTTACTTGATTATGCATTTGCATTCAAAAGCAAATTTTAAATAATGCACAAATTTACGGGGAGCTCTTGCTTATCACACACTTCTCAAAGCGACGATGTATTTCATTCTTATTATCATTTGTCGAAGCTTTGATCTATATGTTGTCATCATTTACCAAAATGGGGAAGATTGAAAGTGCAACCAATCCCTAGGTGGTTTTGGTAATTCTTAACAACATATAGCTCATTGAACTAATACTCTTTCAAGATGATCATTTCAAAAACTTCAATGATTGGCATGGCATGGACTAGAGATGTGGACCCCTCAAAATGCCAAGGACACATATTAGCAAAAGCTCAAGACTCTACATTATCATTTTAGTGATCCAAGATCGCATTGAGTCCATAGGAAAAGACAATACTATTAAAAGGGGATGAGGTGTTACTTAATGGCTTACTTGCTCAAAATGCTGAGTGATATGCTCCAAAGACCCTCAACCACTTTCTCGTATCCACATATGTCCTAAACCTAAAGTTAAACTCAGCCCCACCGATTTGATCTATCCAGCGCCACCGAGTTCATTTCACATAGCCACTGCCATAAACCCTAGTCACTTTGGTCTCACCGATAGGGATCTCGGTCTCACTCAGATGAGATTGCAAGCTCTCTGTTTCCCTTTGTAACATTTCAGTCACACTGAAATGAGTGATCGGTCCCACCGAGTTGCAATGCAAACTCTCCGTTTCCTTTTTGTAGCGTTTTGGTCTCACCAGAATGAGCGATTGGTCCCACCGAGTTTGCCTGACCAACTCTCTGTTTGCCTATTACTGAAATCGATCCCACCAAGGTCATGTGATCGGTCTCACCGAGATCAGGTTATGCCCTAACCCTAGCACATCGGTCCCACCGAGTTGATGTTGTCGGTCCCACCAAAAAGCCTAACATTCACATTTTGAACTGAATCGGTCTGACCGAGTTTCACTATTTGGTCTCACCAAGTTTGGGAATTTGTGTGTAACGGTTAGATTTTGCGTGGAGGCTATATATACCCCTCCACTCATTCTCCATTTGTGGAGAGAGCCATCAGAACGTGCCTACACTTCCAGCGTTCATTTTCTGACTCATGTGTTGAGACTAAGGCATTCCAATCCAACCACAAGAATCTTGATCTCTAGCCTTCCCCAAGTTGCTTTCCACTAAAATCATCTTTCCACTAGCCAAATCTGTGAGAGAGAGTTGATTGTTGGGGAGACTATCATTTGAAGCATAAGAGCAAGGAGTTCATCATCAACACACCATCTATTACCTTTTGGAGAGTGGTGTCTCCTAGATTGGTTAGGTGTCACTTGGGAGCCTCCGTCAAGATTGTGGAGTTGAACCAAGGGGTTCGTAAGGGCAAGGAGATTGCCTACTTCGTGAAGTTCTACCCAAGTGAGGCAAGTCCTTTGTGGGTGATAGCCATGGTGGGATAGACAAGGTTTTTTCTTTGTGGACCCTTCATGGGTGGAGCCCTCCGTGGACTCGTGCAGTCGTTACCCTTCATGGGTTGAAGTCTCCATCAACGTGGATGTACGATAGCACCACCTATCGGAACCATGCCAAAAATCTACATGTCTACATTGCGTTTGCTCCCTCCAAACTCCCCCCTTTACCTTCATATGCAATGATTTACATTTCTCTGCTATACTCTTAGAATTGCATGTGTAGGTTGATTGCTTGATTAGTACTAAGTTGCTAGAATCTGCCAAGACTTAAAAGAAAAGGTTAGATTTTTGTTTGGTCAAGTAGTCTAATCACCCCCCCCCCCCTCTAGACATACTTTTGATCCTACAAAATCCCACATACTCAACTATCATATAGTCTTGCATGATTGCTACCACTCAAAGCATATTTTTAGAACAAATAGCATCCATTGAACACAGAAAAGATAGGGGCTTAATGTTTCGCCTCCCAACTTACTTATCATATAGATAATTGTCAACAATAATAATTCATGATCAAATATATTTGAATGGCCATATATGCTCAGATGTTTGCCCATCACATGATGCTTGCCAACTAAAGAGTATGTTGGAATGAGAAGGAATACTACTGACTCTTGCATAAAAGTAAAAGATAGGCCCTTCGCAGAGGGAAGCAGGGATTTGCAGAGGTGCCAGAGCTTGAAGCTTTTAAAACAGAGATGAAAATAATTTTGAGAGGTATGCTTTCATTGTCAACATAACAACCAAGAGTTCTCACTATATTCCATGCTAGACACATTATAGGCGGTTCCCAAACAGAATGGTAAAGTTTTTACTCCCCCACCACCAACAACCACATTCCACGGCTGGTCTGAAACAACGGGTACCGTCCAACTATCAACAATCCTGGGGGAATTTTGTTTGCAATTATATTTGATTTGATTTGAGAATGGAACTGGGCATCCCGGTTACCATCTATTTTCTCATGAATGATGAGTGGAGTCCACTCATTGTGACAATAACCCACCTAGCATGGAAGATACTGACAGCCCCTAGTCGCTACACGAGAGATTCGGGCATACAAAACAAATTATTATTTGAAGGTTTAGAGTTTGGCACATGCAAATTTACTTCAAACGGCACGTAAATACCACATATAGGTAGATATGGTGGACACTCATGGAAGAAACTTGGTTCAAAGGTTTTTGGATGCACAAGTAGTATCTCTACTTAGTAGAGAAATTCTGGCTAGCAAAAGATTCTTAAAAGCAAGCACCACATGTTGGAGGATCCATAACAAATATAACTTCTATACAAATATACCCAAACATAACTCATTATGTTGTCTTCCTTGACCAACTTCAACTAATTTGCTCAAGTTTGAAAATAATTAATGGGGCTCACAGTCATAGAAGATGTCCAAGATAGTATATTTATACGTGAAATCTCTCTTCCTTCAATATTCTTTCATGAATTGTTCAAGTGACCAATACTATGTTTGCTAAATTTCAATAAATTTACCACCTCTACTTCTTATATGTGAAGTCATTACTCCCCATAGTATAAGCATATGAAAGATATATAAATTCAGATTTATGATATTCAATTCATTCAACCATTTACTCATAGGATATAAGTGAAGCACGAGAGTAAATGACAAACTACTCCAAAAAAATATAAGTGAAGATCAAGGAGTAGTTGAATAATTATGTAGCTATGTGAAGACTCTCTCTCATTTAAAAATTTCAGATCTAATGTATTTTATTCAAACAGCAAGCAAAAAATGACATTGCAAGGATAGCACATATATCATGTGAAGAAGCAAAAACTTAGGCTCAACCAAAACTGACCGATAGTTGTTGAAGAAGAAAGGTGGGATGCCAACCGGGGCATCCCCAAGCTTAGATGCTTGGGACTTCTTGAAATATTAATTAGGGATGCCTTGTGCATCCCCAAGATTGAGCTTTTGTGCCTCCTTAATTCCTTTTATATCATGGTTTCCCTAAATCTTAAAAACTTCATCCACACAGAACTCAGAACTCATGAGATAAGTTAGTATAATTCCATGCAAAAGCCTTATCATTCTCTACTGTAGAAAATCACTAAAATTATAAGTTGACATTGCATACTAAATGCCTCTGCATATTTAACACTCCTATCCTCAAATAGAATCATTAAAGAAGCAAACATATGCAAACAATGCAAACGTAACAGCAATATGTCTAAACAAGACAGTCTATAAAAAATAGAACAGGAATCATACTTCCCTAACTCCAAAAATTCTGAAAAATTACCACACTGTAGAAATTTTTTTTTACCCATTGCATTTCAAGATTTTATCAAATTCTGACTATTCACCAATATTCGGACAATGTTAGAAAACTTTCTGTTTTCAAAACAGCAACATATAGACTTGTAAAATAAGCATGGTAAAGGATGTACTTCAGATTTTTTTTAACTAAATGATACAAAACATGTGTCTAAATAAAAGCAAGCCAATATAAACAAAATAAAATGACGCTCCAAGCAGAACTCATATCATGTGGTGAATAAAAATATAGCCGCAAGTAATTTTACCGACGGATTGAAGACAAAAGAGGGGATGCCATCCGGGGCATCCCCAAGCTTAGTTGCTTGGGTATTCCTTGAATATTACCTTGGGGTGCCTTGGGCATCCCCAGTCTTAGGCTCTTGTTGCCACTCCTTATTCCGTAGTCCATCAAAACTTCACCCAAAACTTGAAAACTTCACAACACAAAACTCAATAGAAAATCTTATCAGATCCGTTAGAATAAGAAAGCAAATCACCACTTAGGTAAAGCAAATTCATATTGGTGTTAGATTTACTGTATTACAACTTCTCCATGGTTCATACCCTCCGATACTACTCATAGATTCATCAGAATAAGCAAACAACACATAGAAAATAGAATTTGTCAAAAACAGAACAATCTGTAGTAATCGGGAAGCTTTCCATACCTCTGTAACTCCAAAAATTCTGAAAAATTAGGAAAACGCAGAAAATTTGTATATAAATCTTGTGTAAACATTTCAGATCAAAATCACATTCCAGTGAACTTTCAAAATTCCTGGACTGAGAGAAAAAAATTCTGTTTTTGCACAGAATCAAGTCAACTATCATCCACACTACCCCAAAGGCTTTACTTGGCACTTTATTGAAACAAAAGCTATAAAACATGATCACTACAGTAGCATAATCATCTTGACACACAAAAACAGTAGGGGTAAATGTTGGGTTGACTCCCAACAAGCGCTTTTCTTTAATGCCTTTCTAGCTAGGCATGATGATTTCAACGATGCTCACATAAAAGATAAGAATTGAACCACAAAGAGAGCATCATGAAGCATATGACTAGCCCATTTAAGTCTAACCCACTTCCTATGAATAGGGATTTTTTGAGCAAACAATTTATGCGAGCAATAATCAACTAGCACGGGAAGGCAAAACAAGCATAACTTCAAGATTCTCAGCATAGAGAGAGGAAACTTGATATTATTGCAACTCCAACAAGCATATATTCCTCTCTCATAATAATTTTCAGTAGCATCATGAATAAATTCTACAATATAACCACCACATAAATCATTCTTTTCATGATCTACATGCATAGAAATTTTACTACTCTCCACATAAGCAAATTTATTATCATGAATAGTAGTGGGAGCATCATATGAATCTTGAATACTATGAATAGTTTCCACATTAAAAGAGTAATGTTCAGTAAAAGGATATTCAAAATTATGACAATAATTATCACTACCTTTTATAACATAAGTATCATCACAATAATCATCATAAGTAGCAACTTTGTTCTCATCATAGTCAATTGAAACCTCTTCCGAAATAGTGGAATCATTACTAAATAAAGTCATGACCTCTCCAAATCCACTTTTATCATTATAATAAGATTCAACACCCTACAAAATAGTGGGATCATTACTTCCTAAAGTTGACACTCTTCCAAACGCACTTTCATCGGTATAAACATCATAAATAGGAGGCATGCTATCATCATAATAAATTTGCTCATCCAAACTTGGGGGACTAAAAATATCATATTCATCAAACATAGCCTCCCCAAGCTTGTAGCTTTGCATATCATTAGCATCATGGATATTCAAGGAATTCATACTAACAACATTGCAATCATGCTCATTATTCAAATATTTAGTGCCAAACAATTTATTGACTTCTTCTTCTAGCACTTGAGAACAATTTTCCTTTCCATCATTTTCACGAAAGACATTAAAAAGATGAAGCATATAAGGCAACCTCAATAACATTTTTTTGTAGTTTTCTTTCATAGAAAAAACTAGTGATAAAACAAGAAACTAAAAGATTCAATTGCAAGATCTAAAGATATACCTTCAAGCACTAACCTCCCCGGCAACGGCGCCAGAAAAGAGCTTGATGTCGACTACACAACCTTCTTCTTGTAGACTCGTGTTGGGCCTCCAAGCGCAGAGTTTTGTAGGACAGTAGCAAATTTCCCTCAAGTGGATGACCTGAGGTTTATCAATCTATGGGAGGTGTAGGATGAAGATGGTCTCTCTCAAACAACCCTACAACCAAATAACAAAGAGTCTCTTGTGGCCCCAACACACCCAATACAATGGTAAATTCTATAGGTGCACTAGTTTGGCAAAGAGATGGTGATACAAGTGTAATATGGATAGTAGATATAGGTTTTTGTAATCTGAAAATATAAAAACAGCAAGGTAACTAGTAGTAAAAGTGAGCAAAAACGATATTTCAATGCTTGGAAACAAGGCCTAGGGTTCATACTTCCACTAGTGCAAGTTCTCTCAACAATGATAACATAATGAGATCCTATGGCAATCCCTCAACATGCGACAAAGAGTCACTCCAAAGTTCCTATCACGGAGAACATAATATGAAATTGCTTGTAGGGTACGAAACCACCTCAAAGTTATTCTTTCCGATCAATCCATTGAGCTATTCCTATAAGTGTCACAAATAGCCCTAGAGTTCGTAGTAAAATAACACCATATGACACACATCAATCAACCCTAATGTCACCTAGATACTCCAATGTCACCACAAGTATTCGTGGGTCAATTATATGATATGCATAAAACAAATTCAGATTCATAATATTCAATCCAACACAAAGAACTTCATGAGCATTCGAGATTTCTATCGGAGAAAGGAATATGAAAACACGTACCAACCCCTATGCATTGATTACCCCAATGTCACCATGGGAATCCGCAAGTTGATAACTAAAACATACATCAAGTGGATCAATAGAACATCCCATTGTCACCACGGATATCCCATCGCAATACATACATCAAGTGCTCTCACATCCAAATATTCAATCCAACATAACAAAACCTCAACGGAAAAGACTCAATTCATCACAAGGTAGAGAGGGAGAAACACCATACGATCCAACTACAGTAGCAAATCTTGCGGTACATCAAGATCGTGCCAAATCAAGAACATGATGAGAGAGAGAGAGATCAAACACATAGCTACTAGTACATACCCTCAGCCCCGAGGGTGAACTACTCCCTCCTCGTCAGGGAGAGCGCCGGGATGATGAAGATGGCCACCGGTGATGGTTTCCCCCTCTAATAGGGTGCGGGAACAGGGTCTCGAGAGGTTTTTCGTGGCTACAGAGAGTTGCAGCGGTGGAACTCCTGGTCTAGGTTTATTTTTGGAGGTTTTGGGATTTATAGGAGGTGTTGGTGTTGGGGACAAGTCAAGGGGGTCCACGAGGCGATGACAAGGCAGGGGGCGCGTTCTGGGGGGGGGCACCCTTGTGGTTGCCTCGGGACTCCTCCCCGGTATCTTTTTGTTCTAGTATTTTTTGTATTTTCCAAAAATATTCACCGTAAATTTTCAGCTCATTCCGAGAACTTTTATTTTTGCACAAAAAAATGACACCACGGTAGTTCTGCTGAAAACAACGTTAGTCCGGGTTAGTTATAATCAAATCATACCAAAATCATATAAAATTAATATAAACATGCAATGAATACTTCATAAATTATAGATATGTTGGAGACGTATCAAAGGCACCTGTGGATACGGCTAGCCATGGATTGTGAAAGAATGGTGGAAAAAGAAATAAACTTTATTTTATGTTTGGGAACCGCCTATGATATATCTAGCATGGAAAGTGCTGGGAATTACTCAGGCGCTTTCGTTGACGGGAAAAGTATGCCTCTAAAAAAATTATCTCTCAATATAATCTTTGATCTCTAGCCCCTCTACAGATCCCTACTTCCGGCCTATCTATTTACTTTATGCAATTTTTGTTTTGCTTGAGTCTCCATCTTCTCTTATAAAGCACCAACTAAGAGGCACTATGATCATACTTTAGCATTGGATGTAGCTAATACTCGAGTGTGTTTTATGAATGGATTAATGATTGAGCATGATGGGCAAGGGATAACTTGCTTTAGTATTGATATTTTGAAAGACATGGTCGCTTGTTGATATGCTTGAGTATTTGAATCTTCATGTCAAAACTAGACTATTGCTTTGAACCATATAAAAGTACAAATGCCAATGCTACAAAAGAAAAGAATATGTGATGAATATGTAGGGCAACATTCCACATCAAAAATTCTGGTTTTATCATTTACCTACTCAAGGACAAGCATGAATTAAGCTTGGGGATGCTGATACGTCTCCAACGCATATATAATTTTTGAATGTTCCATGCTATTATATTATCATTCTTGGATGTTTTACAATCATTTTATAACAACTTTATATCATTTTTTGGGACTAACCTATTGACATCGTGCCCAGTGCCAGTTGCTGTTTTTGCTTATTTTTTACTTCATAGAATATCAGTAACAAATGGAGTCCAAACACAGCAAAACTTTTTGGAGAATTTTTTTGGACCAGAAGACACAAGATGGGCCAACAAAGTACCAGAGGGGAGGCCCGAGGGGAGCAATATCCCCCGGCGTGCGCTGAAGAGCCCAGTCGCGCCCTGGTGCGTTGTGCTCACCTCGGTGGCCTCCCGCACTGCCTCTTTGCTCTATAAATATCCAAATATTCTAGAAACCCTAGGGAGTCGACAAAAAACAATTCCAACCTCCACAAGTTCCAGGACCACGAGATCCAATCTAGACACCATCACGGAGGGGTTCATCATCCTCATTGGTGCCTCTCCGATGATGCGTGAGTATTTCATCAAAGACCTACGGGTCCGTAGTCAGTAGCTAGATGGCTTCTTCTCTCTTTTTGATTATCAATACAATGGTCTCTTGGAGATCTATTTGATGTAACTCTTTTTGCGGTGTGTTTGTTGGGATCCGATGAACTTTGAGTTCATGATCACATCTATATATCCATGAAGTTATTTGAGTTTTTGATCTCTTATATGCATGATTACTTATAGCCTTGTATTTCTTCTTCGAATCTTTGGTTTAGTTAGGTCAACTAGATCGATTTTTCTTGGCATGGGAAGAGGTGCTTTGTGATGGGTTCGATCGTGTGGTGTTCTTTCCCAGTGACAGAAGGGGCAGCAAGACATGCATGTATCATTGCTATTAAGGATAACAAGATGGGTGCTATTTCTACATGAATAGATCCCATCAACATCATGTCATTGTTCTTATTGCATTACTCCGTTTCTCCATGAACTTAATACACTAGATGCATGCTAGATAGCGGTCAATGTGTGGAGTAATAGTTGTAGATGCAGGCAGGAGTCGGTCTACTAATCTTGGACGTGATGCCTATATAAGGATCATTGCCTAGATATCGTCATAATTATTCAATGTTCTATCAATTGCCCAACAGTAATTTGTTTACCCACCGTGTGTTATTTCTTGAGAGAAGCCACTAGTGAAATCTACGAGCCCCGTGTCTATTTTCCCATCATATATTTGCAGATCTATATTGATATTTGCCTTTTTTATTTATTTGCATCTTTTATTTTCAGATAAAGATTATCAAAGATCCAAAAATACCTTGATGAGTTTTATTTGCCGTTATTTGCATCTACCAATCTATCATAATTTTTATCCCGTCAACTTGACAATTTCTGGCACCGTTACCCGAAAGGGATTGACAATCCCTTTTTCACGTTGGGTTGCAAGTATTTGTTCTTTTTGTGGAGGTACTATTTACATAGTGTTGCTTGGTTCTCCTACTGGTTCGATAACCTTGGTTTCATAACTGAGGGAAATACCTACCGAAGCTGTGCTGCATCATCCCTTCCTTTTTAGGGAAATACCGACGTAGTTCAATCGACATCACGGTGATGCCTCCTTTCTTAGGGAGACAATGAGCAAGACTTACCCATCTACTATCAGCTATGGAATAAATTGTACCTACTTGCAGAAGCTTTAATATTCAGTTCTTACCACTTCATTCATCTTAGGATTTAATCGTGGTTGATGATCATGAACTGGTTTAGCATCTGGCACCATATTAATTTTGTCCTGACATAGAGTGGGACTAATGCCCTTAAGATCATCAAGATATATCCAATGGCGGCACGGTGCTTCCTTTGAGTTTTAACAATCTTTTCTCTTCATGCCCTGTAAGGTTAGCACTAATAATAACATGATATATTTTATTTCATCAAGATAAGCATATTTCGAAGTATTAGGTAATTGTTTCAATTCAAACACGGGATCATCTTTAGGTGGAGGAGGACCTCCTAGAGTTTCAATAGGCAAATTGTGTTTGAGAATAGGTGGTTGATCAAAGAACATTTTATCTATTTCATTTCTTTCATGCAAGTGCATATCATTTTCACGATCCAGCAAATATTGTTCTAACGGATCAGTTGGAGGTACAGAAATAGAAGCAAGACCGGTTATTTCATCTTTACTAGGAAATTCTTTATCATGAGGTTGTCTAAGAAACTTAGAGAAATTAAATTCATGAGACACATCACCAAAGTTAACATTGATGGTTTCTTTAGCGCAATCAATCTTAGCATTAATAGTGTTCAAGAAAGGTCTGCTAAATATTATGGGACAAAAATAATCTTGTGGGGAACATAGAACTAGAAAATCCATAGGGTATTTTATTTTCCCACACAAGACTTCAATAACAATCCCAAGTGGTGAAATAGTATCCTTGTTTGCAAGCTTAATAGTAACATCAATATCTTCTATTTCAGCAGGTGCAATATCATTCATAATTCCTTTATAAAGGGTAAATGGGATAGCACTAACACTAGCACCCAAATCACATTTTAACAGAGACAATAGGCATGCTAACAACATGCTTATTCTTATCTTTCGTATCTGGTTTGGCAATTCTAGTAGCTTCATCACAGAAATAAATAATATGCCCATCAATATTATCAACCAAGAGATCTTTAACTATAGAAACATTAGGTTCAGCTTTAATTTGTTCAAAAGGTCTAGGTGCTCTAATATTACTTTTGTTAACCACAGTGAAACTTTAGCATGTTCCTTTATCCTAACAGGGAAAGGTGGTTTTTCAATATAAGCAGTAGGCACAACTGGATCAACATTATAAATGATAGTTTCATCTTTAGCTATAACAGGCTCCTCAGTCTTTTGTTTTAACAGAGGGATGGTATTTAAACATTTCTCCTTGGTGAGATCAACATCAGTAGCAAATTGATGACCCACAAGTATAGGGGATCAATCATAGTCCTTTTGATAATTAAGAATGTCGAACCCAATGAGGAGCAGAAGGAAATGACAAGCGGTTTTCAGCAAGGTAATGTCTGCAAGCACTGAAATTATAAGTAACGAGTAGTTTGATAGCAAGATAATTTGTAACGAGCAAGTAACGGTAATGGTAAAAAAAGTGCAGCAAGGTAGCCCAATCCTTTTGAGGCAAAGGACAGGCCAAAACGATCTCTTATGATAAGCAAAGCGTTCTTGAGGGTACACGGGAATTTCATCTAGTCACTTTCATCATGTTGGTTTGATTTGTGTTCGCTACTTTGATAATTTGATATGTGGGTGGACCGATTCTTAGGTGTTGTTTAAGATGTTGATGGAGATTGCCCTCCCCAAGATGGGAGAGTTGTTGGTGATGATGATGACGATGATTTCCCCCTCCGGGTGGGAAGTTCCCCCTGCGGAATTGCTCCGCCAGAGGGCAAAAATGCTGCTGCCCAAGTTCCGCCTCGAGACGGCGGCGCTTTGTCATGAAAGTCCTCCCCTTATTTTTTTTCTAGGTCAAAATGACTTATGTATGAGAAGAGGGGCACCGGAGGTGGGCCGAGGGGAGCACAAGCCACCAGGGCACGCCTGGGCTCCCTCGCGCGCCCATGTGGGTTGCGCCCACCTGGTGGGCCCCCTCTAGTACTTATTTGTTCCAATAATTCTCACTTATTCCATCAAAATTCCTCATGAAGTTTCATCTCATTTGAAGTTGTGTGGAATAGGTAGCCTGACGTAGCCTTTTCAGGTCCAGATTTCCAGCTGCCAGAATTCTCCCTCTTTGTGTGAACCTTGCATATTATGAGAGAAAAGGCATTAGAATTACTCCAAAAGGCATTATTATGCAGTAAAACAACATAAATAATAGTAGGTAAACATGATGCAAAATGGACGTATCAACTCCCCAAGCTTAGACCTCACTTGTCCTCAAGCAAAAACCAAAAGCAAAAAACATTTCCACATGCTTAGAGAGAGAGTTGTCGACTAAAACAAAATACGGACATAGAAGCATCATGTAACTTATTATGACAGCAATAAACTTTAACATAAAACTTTTATCATAGAACTTTTATCATAGAATACTCATGAACAAGTAACAATTCATCACAACATCGAAGTATAAAGCATAAACTCTATTGAAAACCAACAAACTATGTTCTCAGTCAACTTTACAACTACAATTCATCATCTTTTCAGGAAGGGTCACATATTGGAGGCTTTTTGGCAAGTCCACATACTCAACCATCATATAGTCTTCTATGATTGTTAACACTCACCGCATACACATGAGCAAAACGTTTCAACCAAACACATAGAAAGATAGGGGCTTATAGATTTTCCTCCCAACATACTCACCTCAAGGGTGATGTCAACAATAATAACTCATGCCACCCATATCAAACTGGATATATGTGCCTAGATCTTTCCTCACCACATGGTGCTTGCCAAAAGAGAAAAATAAAAAGGAATAGAGAGAAAAACTTTGACTCTTGCATGAAAGTAAATACATAAAAGTAAAAGATGGGCCCTTCACAGAGGGAACCAGAGGTTGCCATGTGCTCTTTGGTTGTATGCTCAATCCCTTAGTGCAAAAGAATGTCACTTATATTTCCCCTTGTGATAGCAACCTTTATTATGCAGTCTGTCGCTATTATTCTTTGCCATCACAAGTTCGTACAACGCTCAATTTTCTCTTACACTAAGTGATATAACACTTTTAGGAGCAGTTTTTATTGCCTTATTGCACCGATGAAAACTTACTTGAAGAATCTTACTCAATCCTTAGGTAGGTACAGTGGACTCTTGAAAATAAGATTTGGGTTTAAGGGTTTTGGATGCACAAGTACTATCTCTACTTAGTGCGGAATTTTTGGCTAGCAAAGATGGGGGAAAGCACCACATGTTGAAGGATCTATGACAATATAACTTCTTTGTGAATATGAATAAACATAAATCATTACATTGTCTTCCTTGTCCAACGTCAACAATTTTGGCATATAATATTTTGATGGGGGCTCACAATCACAAAAGATTTCCAAGATAGTGTATTTGCATGTGAATCTTCTCTTCCCTTATTAATTCTTTCATGAGTTGCATCATTGACCAATGCTATGTTTGTCAATCTACAATAAAATTTTCTACTTATACTTTTCCTTATATGGTGTCATTACTCACCATAAGATTAGTATATGATCTTTTTCATTTATTTCCTTTCTTTTTATTGAAACATGAAAGTAAAGAAAGCAAAACTCAAACTAAACTTTATTATATATCTCGCACACGATTACAAAGATAGATCACTAAGCAAACTTTCAAAAGAAAGGATCGAACTAAACTTTTATTCATCTAAAGCAAAAGATAACTATGGACCAAACTAAGGGCCAGTTCGTTTGAGTAGCTGAAAAAATAAGCTGCCTTTCCCCGGCTTAAAAAATAAGCCGCTCTTAAAATTTGTTGAGGCTTATAAATTAATTATCCCATAACTAGTTCAGAAGCCCCAATAATTAAGGAAGGTGGCTTATGGAAAAATCTGGTGAGGAGGCGGCTTATTTTTTAAGCCGTCAAAAGAACTGTCCCTAAGATAAGTAAAGGCAAAAGATAGTGGAGGTGATATGATACCAGGGCACCTCCCCCAAGCTTGGCATAAACCAAGGGGAGTGCCCATACCCGATACTCAATTTTCTTTGGTTGGTGAAGAAGGAGGTGGTGGTGATGAAGTGGTAGCGATCTTGTCCTTCATGATCAAAAGATTCTCCAATCTACGAATGACGCTCTGGAGGTCGATGATGTGTTCTTGCAACATAATATTTTCATGGGTAAGGTATTTATTTTGCACACGAACCGTTTCGATGATTCGAAAAGCTTCGATCTCGGTGGGGGTGAGATGATCATAGTAAGGTTCGAGGATATCTTCTTCTTCCTCGACGGGCAAGGCTGGCTCCACCACCGGTGCTTGATCTCCGCTAGCCTCCTTGCTCATGTCCCCTCCGACGACTTCTACGGGCTCTTCCCTCTTCAGCTCGATCTTCATCAACCAAGCATCCTCTTCCACGTTGTTGGAGGAGGAGGAAGACATTATGCCTGGCTTAACGGATCTGACCGAAAACAACAAGAAAAGAAAATAGAAGATTCCTCCGTGATACGGAGGTCAATAGGTTCGGGGGGTATATAAAGATTTTTTATCTTGGGAAACAAGAAAATGAAAGAAAAACGGATTCCAGAAGGTTACGAGGTGGGCGCCAGGGGTGCCTTCCTGGTTGTTTCTTATTTCCTAATTTTTGTCATATTCTAAAATAAACAGAAAATATTTTTGCAGATTTTTTGGAGTCCGTTTACTTACCGTATTACGTACCTCCTCTTTTTCACGACTCTGGAGTGTTCCGAAAGGTTTCTTTTATATGTTCCTATGGTGTCATAGTTTGGATAATATTGCTTTCAACATTAATGGGCATACCTGAGATATAATGTTTTAATCGTTGCCCATTAACAACCTTCGGGTTAGTACCTTCGGCATTATTTATTTTGATAGCTCCAGATCGATAAACCTCCTCGATGACATAGGGTCCTTCCCATTTGGAGAGGAGTTTTCCTGCAATGAATCTAAAACGAGAATTCTACAAAATAACATATTTTCCAACTTTGAACTCATGCTTTTGGATTCTTTTATCATGCCATCTTTTAACTTGTTCTTTAAATAACTTGGCATTTTCATAAGCTTCGGTTGTCCATTCATCTAATGAGCTAATATCAAATAACCTCTTCTCACCAGCAAGTTTGAAATCATAGTTGAGTTCTTTAATTGCCCAATATGCTTTATGTTCTAAGTCAACAGGCAAATGACAAGCTTTTCCATAAACCATTTTATATGGAGACATACCCATAGGATTTTTATATGATGTTCTGTAGGCCCGAAGTGCATCATCTAACTTCTTAGACCAATTCTTCTGGGACCTATTGATAGTGTTTTGTAAAATTAATTTTATTTCTCCATTGCTAATTAAGTTCAACCTGACCACTAGACTGAGGATGATAGGGTGATGCAATTCTATGGTTAACATCATACTTGTTGAGCATTTTACGGAAAGCACCATGAATAAAGTGTGAACCACCATCAGTCATTAAATATCTAGGGACTCCAAATCTTGAGAAAAAATTCCTTAAGCATTTTAATAGAGGTGTTGTGATCAACACTACTAGTTGGAATAGCTTCTACCCACTTAGTAACATAATCGATAACAACGGAAATATGAATATACCCATTAGAGGAAGGAAAAGGTCCCATGAAATCAAATCCCCAAACATCAAATGGTTTAACAGCAGGTGAATAATTCATAGGCATTTATTAAAGCTTGCCAATATTACCTATTCTTTGACATTCATCACAAGATAAAACAAACTTACGAGCATCCTTGAAGAGAGTATGCCAATAAAACCCAGATTGCAATACCTTGTGAGTAGTTCTATCTCCCGCATGATTTCCTCCATAAGCTTCGGAGTGACATTTCCGTAGGATTTGCCCTGTTCATGCTCAGGTACACAACATCTAATAATACCATCTACTCCTTCTTTATAAAGTTGTGGATCATCCCAAAAGTAATGTCTTAAATCATAGAAGAATTTTTTTTCTTGGTATGTAAAGCTAGAGCGAATGTATTTGGCAGCAATATAATTAGCATAGTCAGCATACCAAGGTGTACTATTAGAAACATTTATTGCAGCTAATTGTTCATTAGGAAAGCTATCATTAATAGGTAGTGGGTCATCAAGAATACTTTCAAGCCTAGACAAGTTATCAACCACAGGGTTCTCAGCTCCTTTTCTATCAGTGATATGCAAATCAAATTCTTGTAGCAAGAGAACCCACCGAATGAGTCTAGGTTTAGCATATTTCTTTTCCATAAGATATTATATAGTAGCATGATCGGTGTGAACAATTACTTTTTAATCTACAATATAGGATCTATACTTATCACAAGCAAACACAACTGCTAAAAATTCTTTTTCAGTAGTAGCATAATTTCATTGGCATTGTCTAGAGTTTTACTAGCATAGTGAATAACATTCAGTTTCTTATCAACTCTTTGTCCTAGAACAGCACAAATAACATAATCACTAGCACCACACATAATTTCAAAAGGCAAGTTCCAATCGGGTGGTTTCGCAATAGGTGCATAAATTAAGGCTTTCTTTAGTGTTTCGAAGGCTTCCAAACAATCATCATAAAAAACAAAAGACATATCCTTTTGTAGAAGATTTGTAAGAGGCCTAGAAATTTTAGAGAAGTCTTTGGTAAATCTCCTATAGAAACCAGCATGACCTAGGAAACTACGAATACCTTTGATATATTTAGGACATGGCATTTTCTCAATTGCATCAACCTTTGTCCACCTCAGTACCTCTTTCAAAAAAATTATGGCCCAAAACAATACCTTCATTAACCATAAAGTGGCACTTCTCTCAATTCAAGACAAGATTTGTTTGCTCACATTTCTGGAAAACTCGATCAAGGTTGCTTAAACAATCATCAAAAGACTTCCCATAAACAGAGAAGTCATCAAGAAAACCTCAACAATATTTTCACAAAAGTCAAAGAATATAGCTGTCATACATCTTTGAAAGGTAGCAGGTGCATTGCATAAACCAAAAGGCATACGTCTATAAGCACAAGTTCCAAAAGGACAAGTAAAAGTGGTCTTTTCTTGATCACGTTGAGAAACAGGTTTTTGTGAAAAACCAGAATATCCATCAAGGAGGCAAAAATGTATGTGCTTAGATAATATTTCTAGCATTTGATCAATAAAAGGCAGAGGGTAATGATCTTTTCTAGTTGCTTTGTTTAATTTTCTAAAATCAATTACCATTCTATAGCGTGTAACAATTCTTTGTGGAATAAGTTCATTCTTATCATTAGGAACAACAGTAATTCCTCCCTTTTTGGGGACACAATGAACATGACTTACCCATCTACTATTATCTATAGGATAGATTATACTTGCTTCCAGAAGTTTTAATATTTCCGTCCTTACCACTTCTTTCATCTTTGGATTCAACCGACGTTGGTGATCAACAACGGGTTTAGCATCAGGTTCCATATTAATCTTGTGTTGACATAGAGTGGGACTAATGCCCTTAAGATCATCAAGAGTATATCCAATAGCAGCTCGGTGCTTCCTTAGAACTTTCAATAATCTTTCTCCTTCATGTTTTGAAAGGTTAGCACTAATAATAACAGGATATATGTTCTTCTCATCAAGATAAGCATATTTCAAAGTGTCTGGCAATTATTTCAACTCAAACACAGGATTACCTTTAGGTGGAGGAGGACCTCCTAGAGTTTCAATAGGTAAATTGTGTTTAAGAAGAGGTTGTTGTTCGAACAAGATTCTATCTATTTCGTTTCCTTCATGCATATGCATATCATTTTCATGGTCTAGCAGATATTGTTCCAAAGGATCAGTAGGAGGCACAACAATAGAAGAAAGACCAATTATTTCATCCTTACTAGGCAATTCTTTATTATGATGCTTTCTACTAAACTTGGAAAAATTAAACTCGTGAGACTCATCACCAAAACTAACATCGACAGTTTGTTTCTCACGATCTATTTCAGCATTAACGGTTTTCAAGAAAGGTCTACCAAAGATAATGGGACAAAAGTCATCCTGTGGGGAACCAAGAACAAGAAAATTAGTAGGGTATTTTATTCTCCCACACAAGACTTCAACATCTCTAACAATCCCAAGTGGTGGGATGGTGTATCTATTAGCAAGTTCAATAGTAACATCTATGTCTTCTATCTCAGTGGGTGTCATGTCATTCATAATTTCTTGATATAAAGTAAAAGGAATAGCACTCACTCTAGCACCTATGTCACATAAACCATGATAACAGTGATCTCCTATTTTAACTGAGACAACGGGCATGCCAACAACGGGTCTATGTTTATCTTTCCCATGGGTTTGGCAATTCTAGCAGCTTCACCAACAAAGCAAATTACATGCCCATCAACATTATCGACCAAGACATCTTTAACCATAGCAGCACTAGGTTCTACCTTGATTTGTTCAGCTTGTTTAGGTGTTCTAATATAACTTTTATTGACCACAGTTGAAACTTTAGCATGTTCCTTCATCCTAATAGGGAAAGGTGGTTTCTCGAGGTAAGTAGTAGGAACAACTGGATCAACATTGTAAATGATAGTTTCTTCTTTAGCAACTACTGGTCCTTTAGTTTCTTATTTAATAGGTGGGTGATATTTAAACCACTTCTCCTTAGGGAGATCAACATGAGTAGCAAAAGATTCACAAAAGGAGGCTACTATCTCAGAGTCTAGTACATATTTAGTGCTAATTTTTTTAAAGCAGCGGTATTCATAAAAGATTTGACACAATCATACTCAAGCTTAATACCTGACTCTCTACCTTCGTCGAGTTCCCAATCTTCAGAGTTGTGTTTAATTCTTTCCAAAAGATCCCACCGGAATTCAATAGTCTTCTTCATAAAGGAACCAGTACAGGAAGTATCGAGCATGGATCGATCATTATGAGAAAGCCGAGCATAAAAATTATGAATAATAATTTCTCTCGAGAGCTCATGGTTGGGGCATGAGTATAACATTGACTTAAGCCTCCCCCAAGCTAGAGCGATACTTTATTCTTCACAAGGCCAAAAATTATATATATATAATTCCGATCATGATGAACTAGATGCATATGATAAATTTTTTGGTGAAATTCCAATTTCAATCGATTCCAATTCCAAGCTCCAATATCATCACATGGCCTATACCATGCCAATGCTTTTCCCTTCAAAGATAAAGGGAAAACCTTCTTCTTAGCTTCATCTCCGGGTAAACCTGCAAGCTTAAACAATCGACAAATTTCATCCACATATATCAAGTGCATATTAGGATGTTCAGTTCCATCTCCTGCATAAGGATTAGCTAGTAGTTGTTCTATCATACCCGAAGGAATTTCATATTCAATATTTTCAGTAGGTGCAGTAAGGTTGAGGGGTAACTAATTGTGTTTCCGGTTGAGGTGAAGATACCTCGAACAAGCCTCTCAAAGGATTGTTCTACATAGTAACAAGTGACAATAAATTTTAGCATGTAGTAATAATTTTTCCTTACCGATTTCCACTTACCAAGAGTGCTTAACTTCTCGACAACGGCACTAGAGAAGAGCCTTGATGACCCACAAGTATAGGAGATCAATCATAGTCCTTTAGATAAGTAAGAGTGTCGAACCCAACGAGGAGCAGAAGGAAATGACAAGCAGTTTTCAGCAAGGTGATGTCTGCAAGCACTGAAATTATAAGTAATGAGTAGTTTGATAGCAAGATAATTTGTAACGAGCAAGTAACGGTAATGGTAACAAAAGTGCAGCAAGGTAGCCCAATCCTTTTGAGGCAAAGGACATGCAAAAATGGTGTCTTATGATAAGCAAACCATTCTTGAGGGTACACGGGAATTTCATCTAGACACTTTCGTCATGTTGGTTTCATTTATGTTTGCTACTTTGATAATTTGATATGTGGGTGGACCGGTGCTTAGGTGTTGTTGAAGATGTTGATCGATATTGCCCTCCCCAAGATGGGAAAGTTGTTGGTGATGATGATGACCATGATTTCCCCCTCCGGGATTGAAGTTCCCCCGGCAGAATCGCTCCGCCGGAGGGCAAAAGTGCTCCTACCCAAGTTCCGTCTCGAGACGGTGGCGCTTCGTCCCAAAAGTCCTCCCCTTATTTTTTTAGGTCAAAATGACTTATGTACCAGAAGCGGGGCACCAGAGGTGGGCCGAGGGAGCACAACCCACCAGGGCGCGCCTGGGCTCCCTGGCGCGCCCAGGTGGGTTGCGCCCACCTGGTGGGCCCCTCTGGTACTTATTTTCTCCAATAATTCTCATTTATTCCATAAAAATTCCTCGTGAAGTTTCAGCTCATTTGGAGTTGTGCAGAATAGGTAGCCTGACTTAGCCTTTTCAGGTCAAGATTTTCAATTGCCGGAATTCTCCCTCTTTGTGTGAACCTTGCATATTATGAGAGAAAAGGGATTAGAATTACTCAAAAATCATTATTATGCAATAAAACAACATAAATAACAATAGGTAAACATGATGCAAAATGGACGTATCACAAATGATCACAAAAAAGCCTACTATCTCAGAATCAAGTCCATATTTAGTGCTAAACATGTGAAAAGCATCGGTATCCATAAAAGATTTAACACAGTCGAACTTAAGTGTTATACCTAACTCATTACCTTTGTTGAGTTCCCAATCTTCATAGTTACATTTAATTCTTTTCAAAAGACCCCATCTAAATTCAACTTCATAAAAAAATCCAGTCAAAGAAGAATCGAGCATGGTTTGATTATCATGAGAAAGCCGAGCATACAAATTCGGTAAGATAATTCCTTTTGAGAGCTCATGACTGGGCCATGTATATACATCATGTATTTAAGCCTCCCCCAAGCTTGAGCAATGCTTTCTCCTTCATGAGGCTAGAAATTATATATATAATTCTGATCATGATGAACTAGATGCATATGGGATAAAACTTTTGATGAAATTCCAATTTCAATCGATTCCAATCCCAAGTTCCAGTATCATGACAAAGCTTATACCATGTCAATGCCTTCCCCCCAACGATAAAGGAATACCTTCTTCATAACTTCATATTCGGGTAAACCTGCAAGCTTAAATAATCCACAAACTTCATGCACATAGATTAGGTGCATATCAGGATGTAGTGTTCCACATCCTGCATAACGATTAGCTAGCAGTTTCTCTATCTTACCAAAGGAATCTCATAACAAATATTTTCCGTAGGTGCAGTAGGTTGAGGGGCAACTCTCTGTGCTTCCGATCAAGGTGAAGATACCCCGAACAAACCCCTCAAAGGATTGTTTTCCATAATAGCAAGTAACAGTAAATTTCAGCATGTAATATAATTTTTTCCTTACCAAATTCCACTCACCAAAAGTGCTTCACTCCCTATCAACGGCGCCAAAAAAGAGCCTTGATGACCCACAAGTATATGGGATCAATCGTAGTCCTTTCACTAAGTAAGAGTGTCGAACCCAACGAGGAGCAGAAGGAAATGACAAGCGGTATTCAGCAAGGTATTTTTTGCAAGCGCTGAAATTATCAGTAACAGATAGTTTGGTAGCAAGATAATTTGTAACAAGGAACAAGTAACAATAGTAGCAGTAAGTGCAGAAAGGTAGACAATCCTTTTTGTAGCAAAGGACAGGCTGGAACGGTCTCTTATAATAATTAAACCGATTTCAAGGACACATGGGAATTTCATCTAGTCACTTTCATCATGCTTGTTTGATTTGCGTTCGCCACTTTGATAATTTGATATGTGGGTGGACCGGTACTTGGGTTCTGTTCTTACTTGAACAAACATCTCACTTATGACTAACCCCTCTCGTAAGCATCTGCAACTACGAAAGAAGAATTAAGATAAAATCTAGCCATAACGTTAAACATATGGATCCAAATCAGCCCTTACGGAATAGCGCATACACTGGGGTTTAAGCTTTTGTCACTCTAGCAACCCATCATCTAAGAACTACTCCACAATGCATTCCCTTAGGCTGAAAGATGGTGAAGTGTCATGTAGTCGACATTCACATAACACCACTAAGGGAATCACAACATACACATCATCAAAATATCGAACGACTACCAAATTGACATGATTACTTATGACAAGAATTCTCACGTGTCCTCAAGAAAAAAAGCAACTACGCACAAAACATATTCATGCTCAAGATCAGAGGGATATTAAATAGCATAATGGATCTGAACATATAATATTCCACCAAATAAACCAACTAGCATCAACTACAAGATGTAATCAACACTACTAGTCACCCACAAGTACCAATCTGAGGTTTTGATACAAAGATTGAACAAAAGAGATGAACTAGGGTTTGATATGAGATGGTGTTGGTGAATATGTTGATGAAGATTGATCCTCCCATGATGAGAGGCTTGTTGGTAATGACGATGGCTTTGATTTCCCCCTCCCGGAGGGAAGTATCCCCGGCGGAATCGCTCCGCAGGAGAGCAAAAGTGCTCCTACCCAAGTTTTGCCTCGAGACGGTGGCGCTCCATCCTGAAAGTCCTGTCCTTATTTTTTCTAGGGAAAATGGGTTATATACCAGAAGATGGGCACCGAAGGCTGTCTAGGGGCCCCACTACTCACCTGGGCGGGCCAGGGGGTAGGCACTCCCAGGTGCCTAGTGGGCACCTGGGTGGCCCCCTCTGTTATTTCTTTTCTCCAATAACTTTTATATATTCCAAAATAAATCTCCGTGAAATATCAGCTCATTTGGAGATGTGCAGAATTGATATCTTTGACGTAGCTTTTTCAGGTCCAGAATTCCAGTTGCCGGCAATCTCCCTCTTCATGTAAATCTTGCATATTAAGAGGGAAAAGGCATTAGAATTGCTCTACAAAGTGTTATAATGATTAAAAACACTATAAATAACAGTAGAAAAACATGATACAAAATGGACATATCAGCTACCGACGTCCACAATTTAGGCAATGATTCTTTACTAGATTAAGTTTTGGGGTGTGCGAAAGAAGAGATTTAATTAAAAGTGTCGTCCCCCACACTAAACTTCGTTAAATACACGTGACCCCCTAGAAGATCAACCATCTTCAGCATCCTCTTGTGTATGCGATGATTCACTATTCTCAACTATGGTGAAGCCCAAGGAACTGTTAGCAATCATCGACAGCCATAGTCGATCAATTGTCAGAACCTTGTGAAAAGCTACACCATGCCGTCGATGAATTGAATCGAAGCAACACTCAAGGGAAGCATAACAAGAATATCAACCGCCAGAATAACATGTGGTCTAGATCTCAACCCGCACCTACTCATATCCTACTCGGGATGTCATTGTTGGGAAACGTAGTAGAAAACAAAAATTATTGCACCTACGATCACCCCAGATCAATATGAAGATGCATAACGGGCTGGGATCACGACCATTACCATCGCCGAGTTCCAGCGGAAGAGGAATGTGTCGGTGTAGATCATACTTGGAGTCCCTCAATCTATCCATGAACGATCCCTCGTATCACCCACAAATAGTCCTTTAACCAAAGACCGAAAGCAAGGCCTCTCTACTTGGTTCCAAGCGTACAACCTTCACGATCCGGCAGCGCTTTCCGGAGCTCATCATCGCCGGATAATTAGAGGGATGATATTAGAACCACACAGGGATTCTAATTATGAGGACAAGAGGATTAGTCTAGCTCTAATTATTAACCTAGGACCAACTAGAACTAGAACTAGAAGAACTAGAGGAGTCTCCAAAACTTGTATGAGACAATAGAGCAAAAAACCCTAGTGTATATAGGTTGGAGGAGGAGGAGAGGGCAACCATCAAGGGGGAAAGCCCCCCCTTGGGTGTAACATCCCAAATTTCCAATTTGGAATGTTACACTCAGATCATTCATGCATAGCATATTTTATTGCATTTCGTTTCGCGATCCTCGAAATTCTAAACAACTCAAGGACCCATGGAGAGAGTTGGGGATTTCATCATTTTCGTATTTAAATTTTCTTGAGTATCGAAACAAGGATCATTTTGGTTTTAATTATTTCTCTCTTCAAAAATATTTCATATTAAAAATATATGAGAGGAGATAATATGACTCCTCCAAAATAAATGAAATATTTGAGAAAAATATATTAAAATCAAATAAAAAGTTTTATTTGGATTTTATTGCAATTTTATTTGAATTAGAAAAATTGCACGTTTTCAAATTTGTATTTTTAGGCCAAGAAAATGTTCATCTTGTTCTAAATATTCTATTTAGATGGTGAAAATTTGTTTTCGTATTTTTAGATTTTTATTTTATTTTCTGGGATATTTTTTCGGCGAAATCTATTAAAAATTGCTTCGGACCGACTAGGCCGAAAGCCTAGCCGGCCCACTCCGTCGCCGCCGTCGCCTTTGTCCCCGAGCCAGACTCCTCGAGGGAGTGCGAGCCGCCGTCGATGCCACCCCGTCGCCCCTTCCCCAAGCCGCCACCTCCCCCCCTCCTTTAAAAGCCGACCCGGGCCCCCCTGGAGTCCCAAGCCGGAGCCGCCGCCGCGTGCCTCACCTCGCCGCCGCTGCCCGCGCCGCTCCGCCGCCGCCCCGCCCAGCCTCTCCTCGCCAGAACCGCTGCAAGCCGCCGGAGACGCTGCCGCCGTTTATCGGATCTCGCCCGCCGTTTCTTTTCCGGTTTTTAGGTAAAAACCCTGGGTTTTTTTAAAAACAAAACTAGTTTCGTTTTTTAGATTAGATCAGTTTTATTTTTTTGGTTTAGCTTAAATAGCGGACGTTCATCCGTACGTTCGTTTTAACGAATGGTGTTCACTTGTTAGCCACAGACAGCGAACGTTCGTTCGTTCGCCTGTTCGTTAGTTTTTCTTTTTCCATGGTTTTTCCGCGATTATTTTCGATCGCGATTTCTGCCCTGATCTTCGTTTTAGTTTATCTTTTCGCTCGTTTACCGAAATCAGGCGACTGAAGTGCCCAGATCTTTGTCTCGAAGCCCTCTTTCTGTTTAACCAACTTGAACAATATTTTGGTACTATAAAATTTGACTTTAGTCCAGATTAGTAAGCGGATCTTGTTTCTTTCGCAGTTTGAGTTTCGTTGCTTCGTTTGATTTGTTTCTTTTTGCAAACCGGAGTTCTTAAGTTGAACTTTCTGGTTAGATCTCTTATTTTAGTTTTACCCGTGCTTCTAGTTGAGTGATTATGTATGTATCTGTTTGTTTGTGATAGAGTACCCGGAGTGTGAAGCGCGCTACTACGAGTCTCTAGGTTTCACGGATCATTAGCAAGTCAAGTAACTTTGATCATACCTCTTTACTACCCAGTTTTTATTGCATTAGATCAACCCTCAAACAATTGCATTGTTAGGATCTGATTAACATGTGGGTTTTGGGAAGTAGATGATGAGGTAGAACCTATTGCCCTGTTAATTATCAAATCTTTGGGAGTTACTTCTACGTTATGCTTATATTGCTATGCTATGCTCGTAGACGTGGTTTGGGTGAGTGTATCCATGATAGATGTGAGTATTGCTAATTAATGGTTAACTTAAGGTGGATACTTTAATACACATCTTGGTGGATTGCTTGAGGCACCCTGGAGTACCAAGTGGTTGTCAGGGCACCTGGAGAATCCAGAGTTGTCCTAGGATATCCCGGAGTACCCGTGTGATCATACTACGGTCCGCCACCCAGGCTCAAAGGGGTCATAAGATTATTCATGCTAGAAACTTCTATGTGCAGCCACAAGCTATTATGGGCTCTAGCATAGTTGTGTATGTTGCATGACCTCTTTCAGGGGTGGGCTAGCAGATGTAGGAGAAAGTAGGTGTAACTGTCCACCCAGAGTAAAGAGTTATTGTTTCAGAAAGACTGTGTCTCGAATCTCCGACCATGGATGTATTCGATTCTTGTGGGGAAAAGTGCACAAACCTCTGCAGAGTGTACACACTAATCATGGTTAGCCGTGTCCCCGGTTATGGGCATCTTGAGTATCTAGTTCTTGGATTATCATGTTGATCTCGTCACTAAATTTAATTTGTTGGGTTAATGATAATGATTAATTGGGATTGAGTTGGAGGAACCTTCTCAATGTTTAACAACCACCATGATAGTTAAAGAAAGTTTATTCCTTTGATGTAGGGAAAAATTGGCTTTATGCAAAACTGTAACCGTAGAGCTTTCCACCAGCCATATATGCATGTAGTGATAGTATTTATTCTGTTCATTACCCTATGTGTTACATTGCCAGCATATTCCATGTGTTGACCCGTTTCGGGCTGCAACGTTTCATGTTGCAGACTTTTCAGACGACGAGTAAGGTGCCATAGGTCATTGTCTTTCACTCAGCTATGCCGTTGGAGTTGATGGACTCACTTTATCTTCCAAGCCTTCCGCTGTTATCGATTTTAGATGGCCTTAAGCCATATTATTGTAACAAGTTCTGTTTTGAGACATTTGATGTAATAAGTGTGTGATTGCTGCTCTGTTATAAATCCTCGAGTACTGTGCATGTCAACATTACCGATCCAGGGATAACACTGATGCACAGAGATCAGACTATTTGAGGTCTGGTTGTTACAAGATGGTATCAGAGCACACGCTGACTGTAGGACACGACCACTAAGCAAAAATCCTAGATCACTACTTTCTCCTCATTTCTGACTTATCTCCTTTTCTACTCTATAGGTGGCGGATGCAAGGAACAAGTTCACACAACTGGATGAAGAAACACCATTTGGACGACACTTGAAGGAAGTTACTAGGTACCTGAACATCGGAATACCAAGCTGAAAGATCATGAGGGGGGTGAATAGGCGTTTTAAAATAATTATGATAGAGGCTTGAACAAATGCGGAATAAACCTAGCGGTTAATTTGTCAAGCACAAAACCTGCAACAACTAGGCTCACCTATGTGCACCAACAACTTATGCTAAGCAAGATAAGCAACTATGTGATAGCAAGATATATGACAAAGAACAATATGGCTATCACAAAGTAAAGTGCATAAGTAAAGGGCTCGGGTAAGAGATAACCGAGGCACGTGGAGACGATGATGTATCCCGAAGTTCACACCCTTGCAGATGCTAATCTCTGTTTGAAGCGGTGTGGAGGCACAATGCTCCCCAAGAAGCCACTAGGGCCATCGTAATCTCCTCACGCTCTCGCACAATGCAAGATGTCGTGATTCCACTAAGGGACCCTTGAGGGCGGTCACCGAACCCGACCCTTGGGGGCAGTCACCGAACCCATACACTTTGGCAACCCTTGGGGGCGGTCACCTATACCCGTCAAATTGCTCGGGGCGATATCCACAACCTAATTGGAGACCCCGACGCTTGCCCGGAGCTTTACACCACAATGGTTGAGCTCCGAACAACACCAACCGTCTAGGGTGCCAAGGCACCCAAGAGGAACAAGCTCTAGGGTGTCCAAACACCCAAGAGTAACAAGCTCAAGGGTACCAAGCACCCAAGAGTAATAAGCTTCTCAACTTGTAACTTCCACGTATCATGTGGAGAACTCAAATCGATGCACCAAATGCAATGGCAAGGGCACACGGAGTGCCCAAGTCCTTCTCTCTCAAATCCCACCGAAGCAACTAATGCTAGGGGGGAAGATGAGAGGAAGAACAAGAAGGATAACACCAAGAACTCCAAGATCTAGATCCAATGGGTTCCCCTCACATAGAGGAGAAAGTGATTGGTGGAAATGTGGATCTAGATCTCCTCTCTCTTTTCCCTCAAAAACTAGCAAGAATCCATGGAGGGATTGAGAGTTAGCAAGCTCGAAGAAGGTCAACAATGGAGGAAGAACACGAGCTCAAAGGATGAGGTTCAATGGGGAAGAAGACCCCCTTTTATAGGTGGGGAAAAATCCAACCGTTATGCTCACAGCCCGCACAGAGCGGTACTACTGCTCCAATGAGCAGTACTACTGCTAGGGAAATAGTACCCCTTTGAAACACAACAGCGAGGAGACAAAAAGGCTAGAAGAACCGTTGGAGCTGTAGTACCGCTTGACCTCACGGTACTACCGCTAGGGGTAGCGGTACTACTGCTAAGGGTAGCGGTACTACTGCTTGCGAGCGGTACTAAAAAATTACATCCGAGCCTACCACAGCAGGACTTAGGAAAAGTTTTTGGTCTGGAGCGGTACTACCGCTGTAGGAGCCGTGGTAGTACCGCTCTGGAGTGGTAGTAAAAAATTACATCCGGTCCAAATCGCGGTAGTACCGCTGCAGCCTTTTCAGAACACCAAAACTGCCACAACTTTTGCAAACGGACTCCGAATTCGATGAAACCAAGTTTGTTGGAAAGCTAGCGACAAGGGATAACACAATCTTGAAATAAATATCAATAATAAGCAAATTAAAAAAGGCCCACAAGAAAATGGTAAGAACCCTTCCTCGGATAAGACCGGTAAAACCTCCAACACCGAAAACATCATAGAAGACGCATGCGAACTGCGTTTTCGATGAACTCAAGCTTGTCATCAAGATGACCATAAGCTCTAAGACTCACAAAGAGAACCAAACAAGAACCAAGAAACAAGATGCAAGGATGCAATGGTTTGAGATCTCTACTAACGATACGATCAAGCTACCAACTTGAGAGCCCCCTGGATAGTACGGCAAACGATCCTATAACCCGGTCTCCCAACTACCACCATGAGACCGGTAAAATAGAAAACCTATCAAGGGAAAACCTTTGCCTTTCACATGGTCCACTTGAGCTAGATGATGACAATCTTGACTCCCTCAAGTTGGACCACCTTTCTTGATTGCGTTGGCTCGATGAAGACTTGATGATTGCTCCCCCATAGTCCACTATGGGTGAGCCACTCTTCGGATCATCTTCACAAGTCCATTGTCACCACAATGGGCGGCAAGCTTCAAGCACTTGATCTCTTCGTGATGCATCACTTGAACTTGCACACCGCATCCTAACCCCACAAAGAACTCTCACGAAGACCATGGGTTAGTACATAGAGCGTAATTGACAATGCTTACCATACCATGGGATCACTTGATCCCTCTCGGTACATCTTCTACGCTTTGTGAGTTGATCAACTTGATTCACTCTTGACTTAGTCTTGATCAACCTTGAATCTTTCCAACTCTCTTCATTTGGATGATGTCCTGAAGGTAAACATGAATGATCACACAATCTTCTTCTTCAAAACATGCTTGCAATAAGCCCAACACTCACATGATCAATCTTTGGATAATTCCTTTATAGCACCTTGGTCAACTCATAAACTCCTTGAAACCAACACATGGACTTCAAGAAAAGACTATGGACAAAACCTTCAAATATAACTCAAGGCAACCATTAGTCCATAGAGATTGTCATCAATTACCAAAACCAAACATGGGGGCACCGCATGTTCTTTCACAAGCTTCACCGGGACCTACATCGCCATATTACCAGAAGAGGAGCATTGGATGATTCGAGTTCAAGTTCCAGGAAGGACGTTCATGCCAGTCACTGAGCCCATAGAGTTTTCCTTTGATGCACCAACCTGGAGTCTAGGAAAGAGCATGGCAGCCCACATCACTATGGGACGCATTAGAGAAGCTTACCACAAGGATCTCAAGGATACTATCTATCAGATTTGTGGGCGGCGAGATGAGCAATGGGAGATGATCAGCACCAGGAGGGATAGGTCTATTGCAGCTTTCATCCAGGAGTTAATCCAGCACATTCATCGCTAGGAGAACTAGATATGCGTAGGCATGATAGATCTGAAGAAGGCAATGACCAGGATCACGGAGCTGGATGAAGAACTCAAGTCTACACGCAATGGATATGAGGAGAGAATGATGATACTTGTGGAGAAGAATGATGATTTGACGAGGAAGCTAGGAGTATTCATGGGAGACCCTGCGCCAGGAGGAGAAGACGACAATTCCACTTGTCCGGAGAACTACATCATCATCGACGACACCAACTCAGACCCCGACGATAGCAATGATGACTATGTTGATGAAGCTGGAGCAGATATCATGGAGTCTTCCACCGATTAAAACTTCTAGTCGACCACCATATCAGTAGTAGTAATTCCCCCATGTATATAGTATAGTCCGAGCACTTTTGTAACGATAGTTAGATCAATGTATGCCCTTGTTTGAATTGATTGAAGTGATATGTTTGTGTTTGTCTCATGTGCATATGGGTAGTGTTTTCCCTCTGGATCTCATTCTATTATGTTTTCTCATCTTTTCTAAACCCATCAGATGCCTGCGAGACGTGACAATGGATTTGCTTTCCTGCCGGAGCTCACTGAGTTGATCCAGCAGCAGAATACCCTGATGCAATTACTAGTCCAGAACCAGAACCAGGGGAACAACAACAACAACAACCCACCACCACCACCACCTGTTGATCACTTAGCCCATTTTCTAAGACTGAATTCGCCGGTGTTCTCCAGTAGCACCGAGCCGATAGTTGCAGATGATTGGCTCCGCAAGATTGGAAGGGAGTTGACCACTGCAGGATGCACAGATGCGGAGAGAGAGCATTTTGCCGCACATCAGCTGGATGGACCCGCGTCATCATGGTGGGAGAATTTCACAGCCACTTACCCCATCGACACTGTCACATGGGACTAGTTTCAGCTGGCTTTTCACACTGCCCATGTTTCAGCAGGAGCTATGGCCATGAAGAAGCGAGAGTTTCGCAACTTGCGCCAAGGAGGACGCACAGTGGGCTAGTATGTGGATGATTTTAGTAAGTTAGCACGTTATGCCCCGGATGACGTTGCTATGGATGCAGCTAAGCAGGAGAAGTTTCTAGAAGGACTGAATGATGAGCTGAGCATGCAGTTGATGGTGGCAACCTTCAACAACTACTAGGAGTTGGTAGATAAAGCTCTCATGATTGGAGGGAAGCAGCAGCAGATAGACAACCGCAAGAAGAAGACGAACAAGGTGTTTATGGAGTTTTTGGATAAGTTCATCATGGTGTTCATTGATGACATATTTATCTACTCGAAGAATGAAGAGGAGCATAAGGAGCATTTGCGTTTGGTACTTGGGAAGCTTAGAGAACATCAGTTATATGCCAAGTTCAGCAAGTGTGAGTTTTGGTTGAAGGAAGTTGGATTCCTCAGACATGTTATATCCAGAGAAGGAATAGCAGTAGACCCCACCAAGGTTGTCACTGTGACAAATTGGGAAGCACCCACGTCAGTGGGAGAGATCTGTAGTTTTCTGGGAGTCGCAGGATACTACAGGAGGTTCATTGAGAATTTCTCAAAGATTGCAAAGCCCATGACGGAGTTGTTGAAGAAGGACACCAAGTTCAAATGGACTGAGGAATGTGAGGCCAGTTTTCAGGAGTTGAAGAAATGTTTGGTTACAGCCCCAATGTTGATTCTTCCAGATCAACGCAAGGATTATCAAGTGTATTGCGACGCTTCTCATCGAGGACTTGGAGCAGTGCTTATGTAGGAGGGAAGATTTGTTTCATATGCCTCACGACAGCTTAAATCCCATGAGTTGAATTATGCTACACACAATTTGGAGTTAGCAGCCGTAGTGCATGCGTTGAAGACATGGAGACATTTTCTCATCGGAAACCATTGTGAGCTGTACACGGATCACAAGAGTTTGAAGTATATCTTCACGCAGAAGGAGTTAAATCTCAGGCAGAGGAGATGGTTGGAGCTCATCAAGGATTATGATATGAGGTTGCACTATCATCCCGGAAAGGCTAACGTAGTAGCCGATGCGTTGAGCCACAAGAGTCATGTCAATACACTCATGACCGGAGAATTACCCAAGGAGATAGTAGAAGATCTTCGCGAGCTAAGTTTGGAGATAGTTCCAAGAGGCTATGTAGCAGCATTGGAAATTCAGTCTACTTTGATGAATAAGATCAGAGAAGCTCAGAAGACGGATAAGGAGATTGCCGAGATAAAGGAAAGGATGAGCAAAGGAAAAGCTAAAGGATTTCGTGAGCATGAGCACGATACCTTATGGTTTGAGGACCGCGTATATGTGCCTAATGACCCGGAGATCAAAAAGTTGATTCTGCAGGAGGCCCATGATTTGCCGTATTCGATTCACCCAGGAAACACCAAGATGTATCTGGATTTGAAGGATAGTTTCTGGTGGACCGGAATGAAGAAGGATATTGCGGAGTATGTAGCAGTTTGTGATGTATGTCAGAGAGGGAAAGCAGAACATCAGAAGCCAGCAGGATTGCTACAGCCATTGCTGATACCCGAATGGAAGTGGGATAAGCTAGGAATGGATTTTATCACGGGATTGCCCAGGACTCGTTCAGGTTATGACTCGATATGGGTTGTAGTCGATCATTTAACGAAAGTAGCACATTTCATCCCAGTGAAAACCACTTACACCAGTGCTAAGTTGGCAAAGATATACATGACCAGGATCGTATGTCTGCATGGAGTTCCGAGGACCATTGTATCTGATAGATGAACCTAGTTTACCACAAAGTTCTGGAATCAGTTGCATGAGACTTTGGGTACCAGGCTAGAATTCAGTACATCCTTTCATCCACAGACAGATGGATGGACCGAGAGAGTCAATCAGATTCTGGAGGACATGTTGAGAGCTTGTGCGCTAGATTATGGATCTAATTGGGACGACAATTTTCCATATGCAGAGTTCTCTTACAACAACAGTTATCAATCTAGTTTGAAGATGGCCCTTTTCGAAGCTTTGTACGGAAGGAGGTGCAGGACACCGTCGTTGTGGGATGAAGTTGGAGACCGTTAGTTCATTGGACCAGATTTGATTAAAGAGTCTGAAGAGAAGGTTAAGCTGATTAATGATAGACTCAAGGTAGCCCAGTCCAGGCAGAAGAGCTATGCAGATTCTAAATGCAAGGAGACAGTTTACGAAGTCGGAGACAGAGTATATCTTTGTGTGTCCCCACTTCGAGGAGTTAAACATTTTGGAGTTAAGGAAAAGTTAGCCCCGAGATTTGTAGGACCATATCGAGTTTTGGAACGTATGGGAGAAGTTGCTTACAAATTGGAATTGCCAAAAGGATTGTCAGGAGTTCATGATGTGTTTCACGTTTCCCAGTCGAAGAAGTGCCACGCAGAGATGGCCGATATCCCTCTGAGAGATACAGTGCCGCTGGAAGCGATTCAGTTGGATAGCGATTTGACCTACGAGGAGAAACCAGTCAAGATTCTCGAGTTTGCTAGCCGAGTCACCCGCAGCAAGGTTATAAAGTTTTGCAAAGTTCAGTGGAGCCACCATGCCGAGGATGAAGCCACCTCGGAACGAGAGGAAGACCTACGGAAGGACCACCCTCACCTATTTTCTAGCCAACCCGAATGTCGAGGGCGAAATTCATCTTAAGGGGGTAGGTTTGTAACATCCCAAATTTCCAATTTGGAAAGTTATACTTAGATCATTCATGCATAGCATATTTTATTGCATTTTGTTTTGCGATCCTCGAAATTCTAAACAACTCAAAGACCCACGGAGAGAGTTGGGGATTTCATCGTTTTCACATTTGAATTTTCTCGAATATCGAAACAAGGATCATTTTGGTTTTAATTATTTTTCTCTTCAAAAATATTTCAAATTAAAAATATAGGAGAGGAGATAATATGACTTCTCCAAAATAAATGAAATATTCGAGGAAAATATATTGAAATCAAATAAAAAGTTTTATTTGGATTTCATAGCAATTTTATTTGATTTAAAAAAATCGCACGTTTCCAAATTGCATTTTTAGGCCAAGAAAATGTTCATCTTGTTCTAAATATTCTATTTAGACGGTGAAAATTTGTTTTGGTATTTTTAGATTTTTATTTTATTTTCTAGGATTTTTTTCGGCAAAATCTATTAAATTCTTTTTTTGCTTCGGACCGACTGGGCCGAAAGCCAGCCGGCCCACTCCGTCGCCGCCATCGCCTTCGTCCCCGAGCCAGACTCCTCGAGGAGGCGCCGCCTCGTCGCCCCTTCCCCAAGCCGCCACCCGTTGGGGAACGTAGCAGAAATTCAAAAAATTTCCTACGTATCACCAAGATCTATCTATGGAGAGACCAGCAACGAGTAGAAAGAGAGTGCATCTACATACCCTTGTAGATCGCTAAGCGGAAGCGTTCAAGTGAACGGGGTTGATGGAGTTGTACTCGTCGTGATTCAGATCATCGATGATCCTAGTGCCGAACGGACGGCACCTCCGCGTTCAACACACGTACAGCTCGACGATGTCTCCCACGCCTTGATCCAGCAAGGAGAGAGGGAGAGGTTGAGGAAGACTCCATCCAGCAGCAGCACAACGGCGTGGTGGTGATGGAGGAGCGTGGCAATCCTGCAGGGCTTCGCCAAGCACCTACGGGAGAGGAGGAGGTGTCACGGGAGGGAGGGAGGCGCCAAGGGCTCAGGTATGGATGCCCTCCCTCCCCTCCACTATATATAGGGGCAGGGGAGAGGGGGGAGGCGCAGCCCTGCCCCTTCCTCCAAGGAAGGGGTGCGGCTAAGAGGGGGGAGGAGTCCATCCTCCCCAAGGCACCTCGGAGGTGCCTTCCCCCTTTAGGACTCTCCCCTTTTTCCTATATCTTGGCGCATGGGCCTCTAGGGGCTGGTGCCCTTGGCCCATGTAGGCCAAGGTGCATCCCCTACAGCCCATGTGGCCCCCAGGGCAGGTGGCCCCACCCGGTGGGCCCCGGGACCCTTCCGGTGGTCCCGGTACAATACCGATGACCCCGAAACTTGTCCCGATGGCCGAAACAGGACTTCCTATATATAAATCTTTACCTCCGGACCATTCCGGAACTCCTCGTGACGTCCGGGATCTCATCCGGGACTCCGAACAGCATTCGGTAACCACATACAAACTTCCTTTATAACCCTAGCGTCATCGAACCTTAAGTGTGTAGACCCTACGGGTTCGGGAGACATGTAGTCATGACCGAGATGTTCTCCGGTCAATAACCAACAGCGGGATCTGGATACCCATGTTGGCTCCCACATGTTCCACGATGATCTCATCGGATGAACCACGATGTGAAGGACTCAATCAATCCCGTATACACTTCCCTTTGTCTAGCGGTATGGTACTTGCCCGAGATTCGATCGTCGGTATACCGATACCTTGTTCAATCTCGTTACCGGCAAGTCTCTTTACTCGTTCCGTAACACATCATCCCATGATCAACCCCTTGGTCACATTGTGCACATTATGATGATGTCCTACCGAGTGGGCCCAGAGATACCTCTCCGTTTACACGGAGTGACAAAATCCCAATCTCAATTCGTGCCAACCCAACAGACACTTTCAGAGATACCCGTAGTGTACCTTTATAGCCACCCAGTTACGTTGTGACGTTTGGCACACCCAAAGCACTCCTACGGTATCCGGGAGTTGCACAATCTCATGGTCTAAGGAAATGATACTTGACATTAGAAAAGCTTTAGCATACGAACTACATGATCTTGTGCTAGGCTTAGGATTGGGTCTTGTCCATCACATCATTCTCCTAATGATGTGATCCCGTTATCAACGACATCCAATGTCCATGGTCAGGAAACCGTAACCATCTATTGATTAACGAGCTAGTCAACTAGAGGCTTACTAGGGACATGGTGTTGTCTATGTATCCACACATGTATCTGAGTTTCCTATCAATACAATTCTAGCATGGATAATAAACGATTATCATGAACAAGGAAATATAATAATAATCAATTTATTATTGCCTCTAGGGCATATTTCCAACACCACCTCCCCCCCCCCTCCCGCTTTAAAAGCCAACCCGGGGCCCCCCTCGAGCCCCAAGCTGGAGCCGCCACTGCCCGCGCCGCCCAGCGCCCAGCCTCGCCTCACCGGAACCGCCGCAAGCCACTGGAGCCGCTGCCGCCATTTGCCGGATCTCGCCACCATTTTTTTCGGTTTTTAGGTAAAAACCCCGTTTTAAAAAAACCTAGTTTCATTTTTTTAGATCAGATTGGTTTTATTTTTTCGGTTTAGCTTAAATAGCAAACGCTCGTCCGTACGTTCGTTTTAACGAACGGTGTTCACTTGTTAGCCGCAGACAGCGAACGTTCGTTCGTTAGCCTGTTCATCAGTTTTTCTTTTTCCAGGGTTTTTCCACGATTATTTTCGATCGTGATTTCTGCCCTGATCTTCGTTTTAGTTTATCTTTTCGCTCGTTTATCGGAATCAGGTGATTGAAGCGCCCAGATCTTTGTCTCGAAGCCCTCTTTCTGTTTAACCAACTTGAACAAGATTTTGGTACTGTAAAATTTGACTTTAGTCCAGATTAGTAAATGGATCTTGTTTCTTTCGCAGTTTGAGTTTCATTGCTTCATTTGATTTGTTTCTTTTTGCAAACCAGAGTTCTTAAGTTGAACTTTCTGGTTAGATCTCGTATCTGAGTTTTACTCGTGCTTCTGGTTGAGTGCTTATGTATGTATCTGTTTGTTTGCGATAGAGTACCCGGAGTGCGAAGCGTGCTACTACGAGTCTCTAGGTTTCATGGATCATCAGCAAGGCAAGTAACACTTTGATCATACCTCTTTACTACCCAGTTTTTATTGCATTATATCAACCCTCAAATAATTGCATGGTTAGGATCTGATTAACATGTGTGTTTTGGGAAGTAGATGATGAGGTAGAATCTATTGCCATGTTTATTATCAAACCTTTGGGAGTTACTTCTATGCTATGCTTATATTGCTATGCTATGCTCGTAGACGTGTTTTGGGTGAGTCTATCCATGACAGATGTGAGATTGCTAATTAATGGTTAACTTAAAGTGGATACTTTAATACACATCTGGGTGGATTGCTTGAGGCACCCTGGAGTACCCAGTGGTTGTCAGGGCAGCTGGAGAATCCAGAGTTGTCCTAGGATATCCCGGAGTACCCGTGTGATCATCCTATGGTCCGCCACCCAGGCTCAAAGGGATCATAAGATTATTCATGCTAGAAACTTCCGTGTGCAGCAACAAGCTATTATGGGCTCTAGCATAGTTGAGTATGTTGCATGACCTCTTTCAGTGGTGGGCTAGCAGATGTAGGGGAAAGTAGGTGTAACGGCCCACCCAGAGTAAAGAGTTATTGTTTTAGAAAGACTGTGTCTCGAATCTCCGACCATGGATGTATTCGAGTCTTGTGGGGAAAAGTGTGCAAACCTCTGCAGAGTGTACAAACTAATCATGGTTAGCCGTGTCCCCGGTTATGGACATCTTGAGTATCTAGTTCTTGGATTATCATGTTGATCTCGTCACTCTAAATTTAATTTTTTTGGGTTAATGATGATGATTAATTGGGATTGAGTTGGAGGAACCTTCTCAATGTTTAACAACCACCATGATAGTTAAATAAAGTTTATTCCTTTGATGTAGGGAAACATTGGCTTTATGCAAAACTGTAACCGTAGAGCTTTCCACCAGCCATATATGCATGTAGTGATAGTATTTATTCTGTTCATTTCCCTATGTGTTACATTGCCAGCATATTCCATGTGCTGACCCGTTTTGGGCTGCAACGTTTCATGTTGCAGACTTTCCAGACAACGAGTAAGGTGCCATAGGTCGTTGTCTGTCACTCAGCTATGTCGTTGGAGTTGATGGGACTCACTTTATCTTCCAAGCCTTCCGTTGTTATCGATTTTAGATGGCCAGTCATATTATTGTAATAAGTTCTCTTTTGAGACATTCGATGTAATAAGTGTGTGATTGCTACTCTGTTATAAATCCTTGGGTAATGTGCGTGTCAGCATTACCGATCCAGGGATGACACTGATGCACAGAGATCAGACTGTTTGAGGTCGGTCGCTACATTGGGGCTCCGTCCAAGGGGGAGGAGTTGGACTCCTCCCCTAGTCCAATCCCCTCCCCCCCAAGGAAGGGGGCACCACTTCCTTATGGGCCTTCGTGGCCCATAATTCCTCCCACCTTTTGGCCTTTTAAGGCCCGTTGATATTTAAATTAAATATAAAATGTTATAAATACCACTAAATAACATCTCTGAAAACATTTTCCACCTATATATAATTTATTTGTAATACCGGGTATTACCCTATACTCTCTGAAACCCTTCGGGTGACCCCGAAACGCTTCCGGATCCTCTCAAACTATTCCGAATATTCTTGAAATAATTTCACAAATGTATTTTCACGACTCCCGTCCTACTAACACTTAGTAGATCATGATTTCTTTAAGCTTGTGACCTCATAGGTAGGTTAACTCATAGACATGAACGAAACCGTTTGTTCAATGACTGGTAACGGGACCGTGGATGCTCATATCGGTCCCTATGAGCACACGAATGATACTTGAGGGAACCATAGGTTATCATGTGATGTTCCCTTTACTTTGCGATACTTCACAAAACCCGTGATGCATCAGTATCGTCTTGAGTCATCACCATGCTCACTATACCGAAATCCTCGTTACCGGTTTTCTTCTTCTTTCTCGTTATTGTGTTCCGGCATCCCCATGACAAAGTCACATGTGTCTGGCCAGACAATGATCGATGTTGTCACATTGAAAGGGTCCTAAGAATATCTCTCCATCACCGGAGGAGCAAATCTCACTCTCGAGCTACCTAGTCCATGTCAAACTTTCCGATGAAGTTGTAAGTTGTCGTTATGATCACCGTGTTACACGTGACATTTGAGCAACTCCAAAGCCCATCGTACGGTAGAAAGTGACTATGCTACTCTCATGGTCTAAGGAGCAAATTCACATGTTAACACTCCATGTTATTACATTTGATGACAAACGATATTGACTCAATTAATAACAAACAATATTGGGTCGATTCAATATGATTGTTCTTCCAATGTCATAATCTCAGTGTTGTTTTAGGATCCTCATTACACTTAACGATATCCTAAGATCCGGAAAACGTAATCACTAACAACACCTGAGCTAGTCTTAGAGGCGAGACTAGGAACCTTTTACTTATCGTTTATTATTCCACACATGCATATGAGTTTTCCAGAATCACGTATTCTAGGATCATAGCAGTTATAGCATAGAATATAAACTCTTTAATTATGAATATGGAAATATAATAATACAAATATTATTGCCTCTAGGGTAATATTTCCAACATGTTTTGCACCTCTTCTCGTCACTTGTCATCTTTTTATTTCCTTGCCTTGGTTGTAGGTCCTTTTAGCAGTTGGTGTTTGTCCGTTGTGCATGTTCTTGTCTCGACGTTCTTATATACTTTTGTTTTGGTTGGGTGTTGGCTATGTGCCTATATTTCTTCTCGTTCTTGTTATTCATGTGCTTGACAAGCTCGCTCTATATGCACTGTGTTGGGGTTATTGTTTAGTGCCTTTTTGCATTGCTTGTTCTTTGCAGGAATAGATGATATTAAATAACTTTCAAGTTTGCGGTCAAGGGCACTGCCTTCTCAAAATCTTTGTCTAAGAGTGATTGAAGAGGTTTCGAAGAAATTATCCAGGTTGAGGAATACCGAACACGACTTCATATACACCATCATGGCTCTTTTTGGATGGCAACGACGAGCCGGCAGAGGATTTAGGGCACGCAAGTGCGGTGGCATGCACTTTGTGGGTCGTTGATCTGTGCCAAGATTCACACGTATGTTTGTGTATATACTCTTTTTGTGTTGTATAATACTTCATGTATGTCTCTAACGTTATGTATAAAACATATATCTGTTTTTCCGTGAGGCCAGATAACTGTTCGCGTGGGGTATATACGGTAAGTCAATCTGCACATATACAAGTCCCAAGGAGAGCGATCGATCCATTCAGAGTACAGATAGCTCGTTGCTATCTCTCTCTTTCTAGTTCACTTTCATCTTACAAGAAATAGAATCCTAAAGTAAAATTGGTTATTATCTAAATCTACTGAAATAGATACAAATTATCAGCAATACAAGTGGAGTTCTATCGGAAACTTGGTCTTAAAGGTTAGTTATATTTGCGTATTTCTTCTTGATAACTTTTTGTTTTGTACCATAGTTGAAATCTATAATATTTTGTCGAATGTCCTCATTGTTTTTGAGTTTTGCAAACTGACGATTCAATTCATTTATTTGGTTTCTTCAATCGATGTATTCAATACATTAACTGTGTTTTGTATGAAATACTATCATTTTAAAACTTCAAAGGAAATAGTATGATTAGCAACGATACAATGTATATACAATTTTTTTTGGTTCTGTTATTGAGGATGAAACTTAATCTGTTTAAATTTTATTTATTACATTGTTTTACTTCATGAGTCCTAAAATACATTGATTGTATTAACTTGAAATTGTACATAATTGTGTTTGTTTAGACATGCTACTATTTCGATTGTCACATGGGGCATATTATGGTTACATATGTTGTGATGTATATAATGTACATGCGAAAGCATGTTCTTAAGTTACAGGGAACAAAACGCAATCGATTCGAGTTCTAGTTAGTTAATTTTTTTTCCACTTAATTACCACTAAAATATGTTTCATATATGTGGCATGCTACGATTAGTAGCGCTATGTTTATATATGTAAGAATTTTGGGTTAAGTTACATTCGTCATACTTAATTTTATTGTCTTAAGTTAAAAGTTCATATGGATGAAACTTAGTATATTAAGCTTGCAATTTAATAATCATTTTAGTGTATAACAAGTAGAATATGATGCTCTTGCTATCAAGTTATTAGGTTAGAATCTTAATTGATTCGAGTAATACAAGTGTGTAAGCATCATTATATCACGTGTGAGGCATTGAAAGTTATTGTTATGTCCATCTGTTGTACTTCAGTGAGGTAATAAATATAAAAAATATTTATGTACTGTAAGTAGCATACTAAATAGTAACAATTAACTTAATAATTATTCTAACTCAGTGATGTCACTGTTAATAAGCTATGTGAGTTGTGTTTAAGGCAACTTAGTAAGTAAATTCATGTTTTCATCTTACATTTGATTAGGTCGTTCAAACGACATGTCATCTAGATACAGTAATGTTGGGAAAAAGAGAAATTTCTGTTCCAGCAACCAAATATCCGAATTGTGTTTTCAAGTCTACATTAGATGTTGATCATGTAAGAAACATTGTTGTCCCACCACATCCTTCGATTGATGTTAAATAGCATCCAAAGGTAAAAAATATTTATGAACATGACTTAATATGCAGTCTTCAACAATGATATTATTGACAAGTTGTTTCGTATCAGATGAATTATCTATATGGAACTATCTAGAAAATGAAAATATAGTGCATGCCAATATATTCCAAAAATTCTGATTATAATGCTAATCCAGTACTTATGTTCAACAAATCAAAAGATAAATAAACTATTATTTTTAAGTGCTACTAGAGTTATAATGATGAACTATTTTGTTATTTAACATTGCTTCTATACCCCCTATTAATATTCGTAGTACAAGTAGTTGACCAATACTTATGATGTAGTTCATAAAGAAGTGGATAAATATGTATTTCAGACTTTAGTCTTGTCAAGTAGTATTGAAGATAATGTGGAGAAATTCGCGCACAAATTATACAAGAAGTAAATTGTCATTAGAATGAGATTGAAAGTAATGGACACTACAACAACAATTTTGTACATTTTATCGATATTCACGTTATGCGGAAAGAAGTTAAATGTGTTCTATTTCAATCAAATATTTTAAATGTTTCCTCATGGTTGGATCTGCCATCGAAAAAACATTTTTAATTTCTTGAGGAATAAATATTAAAGACAAGTAAAGAACAACTTGATAGGTATGAATAGCTAAAGGTACTCTTGTATCTTTTTATGAGAAATGTTTTCAGACTAATGTTTGCTATTTAAATTTGGTTTAGTGCATGGATAAAATATTATTATTCCCTCTTTATAAATATCACTAGAAGAAGTATCGTAGAGCAACTAATTAGCAGACAATGTATGGATCATGAGGTGTATATTATATGTGTTCGAAGGCTTAATCAATTGGATGATGAGCATCCAATGCATGGTAATTTACGACAAAGTATGATATTTCTTAAACTAGAGTTTGTTGTAAGCATCTTTTCTGCATTCTTATTTTATATAGCAAGATAACATGTTAATGGTGGTTAATATATCTAAAATGATATGTAGACATTTGCTTTTGCAAAAATGATGTAACGAAGGTGAAGTCAATTCAGAATATATTAATTAAGAGCGATCTAAAGTGTGATGTTAGTTCTACAAGAATGGTAATTTGTTGGTTGTTATGAATTCTTTTCTCCAATATTTGATAGTATTTACATTATTTATTTGATGCACACAAATTCAGTTAATCATTGGCGTACTGATGAGGGGTGGTCATCTTATGTGTGGGAATAGAGGATAAGGTCATAACATTATATCCACAGTGTTCGAATGGTACTACATCATTTATGAAAGACAAGCATGAAGTATGTAGAGAGATTATACACAAATCATTGTGTGTTTGTATTGAAAAGTATTTTGATAAAAAGGGTCTCTGAATGGGGTATTGGATGGTGTAAGAAATTTATTGACGCAACACATCTTCCTCCAGACAGGCAAGTAATTTTGTTCAACCATATTAAGAATTCGTTTATGTGACTAATAATTATATTAAATGGAGCCAAGATTTTGGAATTGCCTCTTCGATGATCGGAACATATTCTGATGGTAGTTCTATAAAATGTAATATAGATAAGGTAACTGATTATTCTGCACATTATTCTCAGTGTAATTTATTTATTTTATTTCTAATAGAATATTTGCTCCCTTTTGTAGAACACAGTTGGTAGTGCTGGGTCTCAAATATTATATCATTTGGCAAACTTGAAGACGAACAAACAAGAATCTGCTTTTAAGATTCATCAATTATTAAATGAATAGTTTCATCCATTAAGATGTATAGCTTTTAAATGCAGGTACCATATAGCTGATTATTTTTATGTTGTACGATCTATCAATTGTTTTGTCAAATTTATTCGTTTAAGTTACTGAGAATTCTATAGTATCAATTACGTAGTTTTGTACATGTTTTAATATTCAAGAATTGAAAGCTATTGAGTTCTTTGTGTAAGAACTGAGTTGCTATGATATAAAACCCTAGAACATGAAAAAGGGTAGGTTTTGTGTCTTCTATAGATCCAGCCCCTAAGCGAGAGTGCGGGTGGAATCCCTACATTGCAATAAATCTAGTAGTTAGAACTTATTCTTCACAGTCTTAGGAGACAATCTCCTGGCTTCCAGGTCTAATTCTTCAGGAGTTATTCATCGTCAGTACGGGCCGCTACCTCTCGTGAACTGCACGACGTGCGGATTTAGGGTTATTAAAAGGTACACTACTGATACGACGAACAACAAGATCCACAATTTCGTGAAGTTTGTCAATCATAATGTAAGTTGTAGATTTCTTTGGTTTACTGCTTTCGCGCAAATGTTTTTGCGATCTGGCTTAGAATGTTTACTCTTTTCTGGATCTGCCAGCCTAAAGGTGGAAAATGCAATTTCTGGTATTGGATAGAAGATTATGTTGATTTTCTTCGAGACAAAGGTTAAGTTTCTAATGGGCCACAAATTTTGGATCCCATTGACGATTTGTCAAACAATGCACAGATTACTGGAGGCAAGGAAATCGCTGGCATGAAGATAAGGACTGAGGTCAAAGATAGTAGAAATAAGATGAGTTCGTCGCAAGCAAGTAAAACAATGATTCGGTCCGTTATATCCCATCAACTCAAAAAATTAACAAGATAGCAACTGTTTTGGTTGTTCAGATAGACATATTGAAGCAAATATTAATTCTGTTGAAACTAGTACTAGCTATATTGGTCCTACTTACTTGCTTAATGTTGCAGAGGAAGTAATTTGTTTCTCTTGTAGGCTAAGAGCAAATGAGCGAGTCAAATGTTAAATTTGTTAAATATGGACTAGAAAATGTTGAATCAGTTGTTCCGTCTTTAAATCTTCAATGTTGTTTGATGTTGAAATGGCTGATATATTATGTTTATGACCAGGTGAACAATATTTCATACAATATAAACATTGCATCAGAGTTTTTAAGGTTATCTATAACTTGTTGGCAGAGATTACTGATGTTGTTATATTATGTGCAGTTCCACCTTTGAATGAACATAGCAAAATGTATGTCTTTGACAGTTGAGCACAAATTTATAGTGCACCTTGCCGTTGTTCACCTTTGGAGGCCGCAATTGTTAGATCGGTAGAGCTTTCACAATACTTCACATTGAAGCAAATTTGTAATCATTCTTGGGATTGGATGGTCAGGAGGCTGGTCCTAAGTTTTTTCAGCATATTGTGTAACTGCAAAATAAATGCGAAAATAATATTTGGCATGTTTGTGATGAATATCCAAATCAAAGTACTAGATAGTAATTAGAGAGTAACTAATTCGATGATTAATTAACTAGTGTTTAATAAATTTCATTGTTCATTTGTGAACCGTGAGTAACAACGTTTGTCTGAATACAACTTTGTTTGTGTACCAAATCTTTCTGAAATTGCATGAGCGTGTCACCAACATTTACATCATATTATACGATTGCACTTTGGGTTGTGTTAGAGATTTCCTTGTTGTTGTAAGATGTACTGCTTCACCGCTCTAATCAATGCAGCGATTGGTCCTTCTGCGTAAAAAAACATTGTACACCCTGTAATATATGAAATGGAAGGAATAATTGATTGTGACCCAACTTTTCATTTTGTACTTTCGAGATGGGCAATTCAGTTGAAGGATATACTGACAGTACATTGGTATTCTTTGACGAGCAGAAATTACTCATGTCACTTCGACAACCTCCATTTCATATATGCATCACATCATCTGTAAAGAGCATCACAACATTGTCTACAAAACTTCTGTTGCAGAAGATCACAAGGTGACAGCGTTTTCTCTGACAACTTAAGCATGAGCTTTCAGGGTACTCTCGAACCCACTGCTCATTTCTTTAGCGTGTTTGACCTACTTAAAACAGTTGACGACTTGCTGCACACATAACTCCTCAGATGGTTTGCTTAACAAACAAATTTTATATCACATCAGACTAGAGTAATGAAATTTGGTAATGAAGATCCCATGTTCCTGCCACTACACCGTTTCCAAACTTATGGAGTGATTTTAAATTTTAAATTTGGTCACAATATTATTATTGGGGATACCCAACTAACATACCTTGTGCTGGCCAGATCACATGAGTTGTGAAATTTGTCCATTTGGCATGAAGCCTTGGGTGGAAAGCAATAGAGCAGGAGGCAAAAGGTACATCTACTAGCACACCAGACAACGGCACGTTCCATGTTAGCAAGCTACCGCAATAGTATTTTTTCTTTTTAATAATTCAGCACATCTCCAAGAAAAATGAATTACTGGGAATAACTTAAATGTACACAAAACAAATAAATATAATATCCCTTAATTGCTTTGATCTGCAGGAAAGGGAAAGTCGGCACCGACCAGGTAGTGTCAGAGGTGACTCCACTGCAAGCATCCGTTGGGCTCCGAGCAATTAAGCATGGTAGGAGTACTAGTACGAGCGTGGTACGAAATTTATTTAGAAAAATTTTATTTTTACCACTCTAGTTTTTGCAATTTGCTTATGCCACTTTAAAATTTGACATTTTATTTTTACCACTCTTAGTTTTTAACAATGTATCACAAATACCATTCTGTTACACTTTCGTGAGTTGACCGTTTCTTTTACCCTGTTGACCCGGAAAAAACCTGTCAGTATTTGCAAAAATGACATAAGTTGCCCCTACTGACTTGTGGGGCCACTTTGAAAGTGATCCAGACCCTAATCTGTACACACACCCATCCAGCCGTCCGCTCCTAGCCGCACCACACACACCCGCATCCAGTCACCGCTGCCAACTCCGGCCGCCGCGTTGCCACCTCCGGCCGTGTCCCCGCTCGCCACCACAGCCAGCCGCCTCCATCCCGGTGCTCGGCGCTCCACCCCTGCCGTCCGGCGCGGCCCTGCCGGAGCTGCCGCCTGGTCGCGCGCGAGGCCTGGCCGCCGCCTGCGCTCCTCGTGGAGGAGCTCGCCTTCGAGGCCTATCTCCTTGCTTCGTGCCGCTCTCCTCGTTCCGAAGCGCTGGCAAGGACCCACCTCCGTCCTCCCCTACCTCCTTTCGACCGGGACGGGGACGCAGTCCCTGCTCACCCGGGATCTGGGACACCATGGGCATGCGCGCCTCATCACCAGCACCGACTAGGTGCACGCCTCTGCCTCGTCACCAGTGTGTGGTGGTGCTCGCGGCCGTAGGCATCCTCCCGAGCTCCGTGCATTAAGGTGGCGGCGCTCGCGACCGTGGATGAGCCCAAGTCGTCTCCATCTCCTGCTCTTCTCCATGGCTGAGACGTACTCCTCTCCGTCCATGGCGCTGCCTCCATTGGAGATGCATATGTATGTGTTGTGCCTTGCGCGCCTGATGTACGTGTGTGAAAGTGCGGTGAATCGGAGATGTATGAATGGATGCGCGGCTGCTTAATATGTTTGCATTTTTTTCCTTATTAGTAGATGAAGTTGGTCGAATCAACGCATCTACTGTGTTTGTCAAGTATCAGTAAAATTTCTATGAAAACTGTAGTGGCAAAAACAAAACAAAAAACCAAGGGCAATATTGTCTTTGCCCTGCTTCGTTTGGTCAAACCGTGCCTTGACCTGACAGAATGGCATTTGTGATACATTGCCAAAATTAAGAGTGGCAAATATGAGGTGTTAAATTTTAGAGTGGCATAAGTAAAATTGACAAAAACTAGAGTGGCATAAACAAAGTTTTCCCAATTTATTTTGCTCGGAAGTGCAATTGACTAGAATATGTTTTTCTTGGGTTTGTTTCAGTTCATTACGATGGGACATCGTACACACAAGTCACCGCATCGACCTAACCAGTACGTACGTACGATAGGACTCTTGCAGTGCAATTCAAACACGGTTTCCGTAGTAGCAATCTGGCCGACGGTGTGTCACGACTCAAGAGGAGAGAAGGTACACTTGTCACATGGTCCGCATCTGCTTATGAGTCTTCTGTTATCTAAAATAATCGTTTCAGCTGGCTACACGAACATGCCGATTACTAGCGAGAAAGTTTGTTTAAGCTATAAAATGAACTAAAATGATAATTAAAGTGGGCAAAACATACACAGAGAAAATTGGATCATTTTTTTGTGTAACCAGCGGCCTACTTAAAGTGTGTGCGTCCGTAAGAAAGACGTCGGAGGTGAGAGAAATTGTCAAGTACAGATGATAAGGGCTGTGGAATAGACGCAAGGTCGAAAAGATTACCATAATACCTAATGCTAAGTTGATTGAATCATCATTCTGAAATTATATTACTACTTCATTCAATTCATATTACTTGTCGCTGCTTTAGCATAAAGTTGTACTAAAAAAGCGATAATATGGATCGAGGTCTTTAGGGCATCTTCACATGCTGACCTCCAAACCGGACACCGTATCCATCCACGGACATTGATGCGGGAGCCGGCCATCCAAAGTTATCCCCTAAATGTCCGTCAGATACGATTAATTCGAAATTCAAGCCCAAACATATAACGCCCGCCCGACCATAACAAAAAAAGACAAGTATGCATAATTTTTATTTGTCCGATCACAGAAAAATATCAGTCCGGCAGTCGGTGGAAAAAATTAAATTTTCTGCCCTGCCGGACCGGCAATCCGAGCCTCCACGCTCACTCCATCATTGCTGCCATCTCGGTCGCCTCCTTCTCAACCCTCTCCAATTGGTCCTTCGTACGCTTCAACATCTTAAGACAGACGACTTGCACGTCATTCTTGCATCGTCATCCAAATTCTCCATCCTCAAGGTCAACATCTTCGCGCCCTGTGAAGCAGCTGAGATCTCAATCTTTTTCTCTTCAAGCATGACCTTCTCTTTGAGTTTTATCTTCTTCTTAGTCGCCGTCATCAACATGTTAAACCTCTCGGCCTTGGATGCCTCCTTGACGTCAGAGCATTTGACGTATGCCTCTTCCTTTTCATCAAGATGTCGCCTTTGCCTGGGGTGGTGGTTTTGCCGTGTCTCCAAGAATCTTCTGGGCGAGCGTGATCGCTGGATCCTCCACCACCGTCGTCTTCGGCAGCTTTTTTCTGCAGGTCCATGCGGCAGCGGTGAAAAAGCCCGAGAATTGGGTGGAAAACAACGGAATGGAAGAGGAGTGTTGAGAAAGCGGGATTTTGCCGCGGAAATAGTGTAGATAGCTCCTTAGTTTTGGGTGGGTCTGGGGTGTCGGAGTCCTACGCGATGGTCCGGACTGGTCCGCGGATCGATGAGGGATGCCATTGGATGGCTTGCGGAGTTCGGACAACTAGGTGATGCGAAAGATTTAGGGGTCAGCGTTGAAGATGCACTTAACACTTGATGGTGTTGCTACAAGGGACATGGCAAAAGAGGCTTAAAAGAGATAGTGCTAGCAAAAGCCGATGTGCCTACTTAGCGTTTGATTGCTATGAATACAAATGCTCCTAGTGTGACAACACCTCAAAATTGGTTGGTGCGTATGTGCCTACTTAGTCTTTATTTGGTACCATCAATCGGTGATTGACATGACACTGGCGTACCCTTAAGCACTCGCAGCCACTAATTTGCCACTCACGCTGACGTGTCAAACGGTGGCATGCGCTCTGTCCAAATCATCAGAGAAGAAAGAGAAAGGAAAGGAAAACAGTGTGTGAAACCATGAGTGTGTGATGATACGTGTGACGACTCTCGGGACAAGGTTGGGATAAGATCGGGATCAGCAGCAGAAATGAAAAGCGACCGTCGATCGGTCTCTTGCACACACGAGCTTTAGAGCGGTCAGCGTCAGCTGTAGCCTTTCTTCTGCGCCTTTGGCAAACGTCCTTGTCTTACGTGATATGGAGCTGGGAGCCTGGGACCTGGAGGCCGAAGGGGAAAAGATAGGGCGGCATTAAAGACCTTTTGGGCCTAATTCAAGAAGGTTCCTAGTTTAAGCCTGGTACGAACTACTTACCCCCTTGGGCTGTTGGGCACCGCACCGATGTCGTTCTCTCACTAACCTGCACGAGCACTCAAAAAAAAAAAACCTGGGGCACACTTTTTTGTTGCAAGAGATTCATCTTAATTCTACGTGTCCCCACCAATTCTCTGCCTCGTTGTACGTCTTTCCTAAAGGCTCAGTTGGAGCCTATGCTAGTATTATGTTCTTATTATGAAAAATATGTTCCATCATATATAATCCCTCCGTTCCGATTTACTCGTCGTGCTTTTAGTTCAATTCAAATTTAAGCTAAAACCACGACGAGTAAATCAGAACCGAGAGAGTACATGCCATATAGAAGGTGTTGATTATCGTAAAGCTTGACAATGGACCTTCTTGAGTTCTTTTAAGGCGATTTAAGCTTTTCTGATTTTCGAAATTCTCCAGGAACATGTTTTAGTTGAGGGTGACCATTTTTCGCTACAGCCTTTTTCGCAACAATTAAGACTTCGAGGTAGCATTGTGAAGTGTCAATTCCGATTTAACGATCATAGTAACAGTATATTGCTACAACGTTTCTTTGGCTAGTTTCCTATTGTTTTCTCTTTCATTTTTCCTTTTCTTTTTCAGCTTTACGTATTTTTTTTATTTTAAGTGTTATTTCCCTTTTTCCAATTTTCTTTTTTTAATTGTTTTATTTCCTTTTTTCGCCTCGTATTTCCCTTTCTTGTTCAGACTAGTAAATGTGCATGTGCAACGCACGTGTAATTTTAATCCAGCTTGAAGATATACCTAAATCTTAATCTACGCACGTTGGTAATGAAGCTTAATAACTATTGAATGTGTGCACAGAAGGCTGCTTTTGGTTTTAGTTTTACGAAGCCTGATCTGGGTTCAGTTTTTAGTGCATACAGGCTTCTTTCATGTTCAATGAAACATGAATCAATCTTCTCCGGAAGAAATGAAGAAAGCAGAGATGAAAGACCTCTGTCTCGATGGATGCGTGTTTGACAGCGGCGTGTCCTCTGATGGCGGCGCTGACAACCTAGGCCCGATGGAGAGGGACGGGGCAGGCGGTCCAGGCAGTGTCCATGATGGTCCAATGGCCTGACGCCAACGGACGGCCATGCGGCGTCCTTGACAGGTCCGACGACGATGGGCGGTCCAGGCGGTGCCTCCGACGTGCCCCCAACGGTCGGCCAGGCGGTCTAGGCGGCGTCCCCGACAGCCGGCGTCCTTGAAGTAGCGATGACGTCGCTACGGCCGAGGCCACGCAAAGGCGATAGGTAGGGGCGACACAGAGATGTGAGGGGCGGCGTCCTTGAAGGTGTTGCGGGTCGAGGCGATGGGGATGGCGTGCGTCGCTGAAGCGAGATGATGGGGCGGCGCTGTGAGGCGGTTCGCTGTGGTTGTTTCCTTTCATGTGAAAGGTTACTTAAGTAAGGGGATCGCATGATGCTTTTTTTTTGCGCATGACACTTTGCTGTGGAAGTTTCCTTTTGTGTTAAAGGGTACGTAAGGATGGTGAACGGGGAGAGAAATGATTGATCAGCAGTAAATGCGTTTAGCGCTAAATGTGTTTAGTTGCTCATCATTAGGACAATAAGGATGATTGGATTAACGCTAATGGATGGTCGAGATCTGTTGGATCTGCCCCACTGAGTCTTTTTATATTGGTATAGATTAAATACTAAAAAAAATAAGTGGGCTAACATAAACCTATGTCATGCCTGAACATTTTTAAAACATATTTTTTTGTTAGTATGAACTTTTATACATCATAAAAGAAGTTGAAATACGAGACACGATTTTTTTGTTGATTGTTTCTATATTTAAAATTTTAGACTAGAAACTCGGGATTTCTAGGCTGACCCTTGTAACAACATGTAGTAGCCTAGGCGAGCACTTATTATAGACTTCATAGCCTAAATAAACTTATTCTAGGCTTCATGTTTTTTAGTGCTCAAAATCTAAAGAACGGCAGTTCTAATATTGTATTCAGCGTTTTTATTTTAGTCAACTTATTGTCCCTTTTTTATTTCAACTGGTGTTTTCTACTTTACAAAATCTTCAAGAATTTTAAAATACTCATGATTTTTTAAACTCTATTTTTTATAATTTTTTAATGAATTTCAAAACTGTTCATTAAATTTTAAGAAAAATGTCATGGATTTTTCAAAGTCATTATGAATTAAAAAAATTTAACATTACATTTATAAATCATAAACTAAAAAATTGTTCTGATTTTCTGAAATAATTTTCTTACACTTAGAAAATATTCACATACTTTAATGAACAAATAATAATTTTTAAATTATGGCCATGGATTACAAATTTCAAAAGTAATAAATAAAATTAGTAAAGAAAAAAGAAAAGGTAAATAAATGAAAATATTAAACCACTGAAAACTATTAGGAAAAGTAACAAAAAAACTCAAATAAATAGCTCATAGAGAAATATGTGAAAAACCAGACATAAACCAATGGCAAAGTGTATAAAGCCTGCTGGAAATAAAATAAAACCAAAACTAGCAGAAAAATCTATTTGAAAATTTGGTTCAAGAATTCTCCAAAGGAATATATTGGAGATAAAAGGCCGGGCCGATTACTTTTCATGGTATGCAATTTGTATGCCGAGAGAGTACCGTTCTAGGGTATGAGAAAATTACTACGGCTGTTGTATCCCTTTGCGTATCACTATTCGAAATTTAGGACGAAGGTAATACTATATATATGAAATAAAGGTGTGATGTTTCTCTAAAAAAAGGGAATTCCATCGCAAGCGACGAATAGAAGCTCCCAGTGGGAACATGTGAGCGCATTCATACTACGACCACTTGGATTTACCAAGGGCCCAATATAGCGTACAGTTAAACAAGTCCATCTTCACGGCATCGTATGGCCACTGGATCACCGCAGAGCTATATCTCGCTTAGCGCTAGACCAGCTTTTGTCTCGCTGAAGGCTTTTTCTGTTCTGTACAGGACTGAGCCAGCCCATTTCTTAGAAAGACTATCGTTCGGGCGCGCTCTCTCGCACGCTGGTAACGTACGCCACCTTTTGCTCTGTTTTTTTTTTCAGTTTGCTTTTTCTTTACGGGTTTCTCTGGTATTTGTTTTCCTTGTTCGGTTTTCACCAGTTTACTTCATTTTATTTCTTTTTTTACTAGTTTCTTCACTTATTTTTTATCTTCTGTTTTCTTTTGTTTCTTTCTTCATTTTCAATTTTTTCTTTCTTTTCCTTTTCTTTGTTCTTTCTTTTTTTCTGGTTTTCATAGGTTTATCTTTATTTTTCCTTGTTTCTTTCTCACTGTTGCTTTTTCATTTTTTACAATGGGTTTTAATTGGTATTTACTTACTTTTTTTATTTTTTATTTTTTGGTTTTTATTGGGTCTAATTTTTTTCTTTGTTTCTTTTTCGATTTTCATTGGTTTCATTTTTGTTCAGCACATGTCAACCTTTTTTGTTGCACATTATACATTTTTTGTGTACATCAAAAACATTTTCTATATACACATTTAACATTTTTTATATACACATTTGACACTTTTTAAATACATGATTAACATTTTTGAAACTATTTTGTTATGTATATTTTTCCGCACACAATGTAAATTTTTGGTATATATCTAAGTTTCATATATAGCTGTTTAGCATTTTCCAAATACAAGATTAACTATTTCTAAATACATGGTCAACACTATTCAATACGCCGAGAACAGATTTTTAAAGGCAAAAACAATCTTTCACACACAATGTACATGTCAGGACCCCGACTCAATGTCACATCGATCTAGCCTGTAACACCTCATATCACTTTGCGGCCTCATGCACGGTATTCCCACGGGTGTCGCCTTACGGGCTACCCGGGACCGTTTGCGCCTTTTGGCTCACGTATATGATGATGTTGCTAGCATCCATATGATAAAGAGCCCGGGCTGACATGACTAGTCGTAAACCCAAAGTGGCACAGACTTACAGGGACAGGCATCCATGACCCAGCATCGAACGTGTCGGTCATCAGCGAGTGAATCCAGGCTGTAGCACTGGGCTAGCAGGACTCCGGTGAACCGGGCTGTAGCGGGCTAACAGGACTCTGGTATTCATCGCGTGACATTTCCCCGAAGGGACAGACACAGGAACGAAGAAGGACACATGCCGGCCAGCCTAAGTGTTCCGGAGCAGTAGCAAGCTACCATGGCTCAGTGAAACACTAGGAGACATTTCCCCGTAAGAGAGGCTACTAAAGATAAACAACTAGATGGTCAGATCCCACACATACCAAGCATTTCAATAACATACACACAATATGCTCGATATGTGCAAATACAACATGGCATCACAACATGACTCTACGACTCAAGTATTTATTCAATAGGCTCCGAGTAGCGAGATATTACAAACATGGGTCTCATGACCCAACATTCAGAGCATGCAAGTCAAAGCACAAGCGGAAGCTATCATGTCTGGGTACAGACATCTATAAATGAAAAAGGCTGAGAAGCCTGACTATCTACCAATCCTGCCGAGGCACAAGATCGTAGCTGAGGTAACAAGCTAAACGTCGAAGTCCAAGCGGAACTACTAGTGAGACTGAAGTCTCTCTGCAAAAACATAAAATAGGCAAACGTGAGTACAAATGTACCCAGCAAGACTTACATCAGAACTATCTACATATGCATCATTATCAACAAAGGGGATGGTGGGGTTTAACTGCAGCAAGCCAGCTTTGACTCGGTGGCTATCCTAAACTACGACTGCAAGTAACTCTTTTGAGGTGGCGCACACGAGTCCACATATTCACCAACCAATACACCACTATGGATCCGCTCCCGTCTCCCTACGAGAACGCCATCCATAGCACTCACGCTTATCTTGCGTATTTTAGAGTATCCACTTTCACTTGTCTATGAACTGATATAAGCAACCCAGAAGTCCTTTTCCGCGGACACGGCTATTCGAATAGATGATGTTAACCCTGCAGGGGTGTACTTCTTCACACACGCTCTCACCACCTACCGCCGTTTACACGACATGTACTCGGCAACCTTCAAGCGGAAGCCCAACGTAGGTGTCGGCCACGGCCTGCCCAAACACTCAAGTCTCTAGTCCAGGTTTATCGCCTATTCGGGTTCCATCCATGAGGAGATCCGGCCGGAGTTTCGCTCACAGCCCCAAACGATGTGAACAGGGTTCCCGAGACACCAAACGGGCGCCCGGTACACCATGCCACGTGCCTACCGCATCACAGCCCACCCCTACGGTCAGCGCTGCGCACGGCCTCCAGCATACTACAAACACCAGAAACTACTTGCAACTCCTGGACAGAGGACAAGGGTGATCAAGAAGCCGAGAGGGTCCATTGGTTTCGGGCCCAATGCGTGGTAGTAGCTGAATCATGGATCACAAACACAGAACTCAGTTCCTGAGGACGACTGCAATGAGACAACCCACCATGTACTCCTACATGGCCTCTCACCGCTACCTTTACCAAATCGTGTTCACACACTTAGCTCACACACAGTAGGACATGTTCACACACCTCTGATTCATCCCCGATGAATCAGACCTGACTCGACTCTAAGCAGTAGCAGGCATGACAAACAATCATGAATGAGTAGGCACAACAGGGCTCAAACAACTCCTACTCATACTAGTGGGTTTCATCTATTTACTGTGGCAATGACAGGTCATGCAGAGGAAAAAGGGGTTCAGCTACCGCAGCAAGTAACAGATGAATCGGTGTTGTCCTAATGCATTAAAAGAGAGCAGGAGCGAGAGAGTAGGATTGTATCGGAATGAACAAGGGGGTTTTGCTTGCCTGGCACTTCTGAAGATAGCATTGAGTCTTCATCAGTGTCAACGATCACATCATCGGTATCACGTCTATCGAAAGGGGGCAATCACCGGCAACTGAGGAAAAACACAATCAAATGCAATGCACAATATGATGCATGAATGTGACATGGCAATATGCTGTGTTTTGTGCTAATGCAACTAGAACCAGATTAAATGAAGTTGGTTTGAATACAAGATTCAAATTCAAACTCCATATGTGATTAAATAAATGCCCTTTATATGATTTGTGCTAAACAGCAGCTATAAGTTGTTCTAACATGCATGAAAATGGTACAGATGGATTCCTTGAATTTTTCTGATAATTTTTCATATATAAATTATTTAATTTGGAGTTACGGTTAATTTTCTATGATTTATTGAAGTTTAGGGCATTTTCTGGAATTTCCTGATTATTTTTAAATCCAGAAAATACTTATTGCGTCAGCCCCATGTCACAGTGACGTCAGTAGGGTCAACTGGGCGCTCAGGGTCAAACCTGACGTGTGGGGGCCACACGTCAGTGACACAGGTTAGACAGGGGGGGTTAGTTTAATTTAATTAAAGATTAGGGCACTAGGGCCCACATGTCAGTGGCTCTGGGGTTAGATTAGGTGGTGATTAGCTTAAGCTAATCACCTGATGGCGGGGGGCCACCTGTCATGGACCCAGGGGAGGTCAAAGGGTCAAACCCCCTGGTCGGCGGGGTCAACTCGTCGGCGTTTAGCCGCCGGCGAGGCTAAACGCGGCGGTGCAGGTGCGGGTTTCACGTACAGGGCACCGTTCGGGGCGCCGTTGGGCGCTATGGATAGCTGGGAGTGGCCCGCGGCGAGTGGTGCAGGTAGTTGGGTTCGGGGTCGCCGGAAAAGGCGCCGGCGACGTGTTTGGCGGCGGCCGGAGCTACGGGTTCGAGCGGGGCGAGGCCACAGAGAACGGGAGGGATGGCTAAGGGTCTCACCGAGCTCCTGAAGATGCTAGGAGCACGGTGCCGTGCTTGGTTTCGAGCCTTACTGGCTGAAGTGACGGCGGCGACATCGCCGGCGGCGTGGAGTTCTCGGCCAAGGCGGGGCTAGGGCCTAGAGGTCGAAAGAGACCAGGGGAGAAGGGGAAGACGACTCGGGGGCTCACCGTGAGTCCGTTTGGAAGGTCAGTGGGCTCGAGGGCGGCCGGAGTGCAGCGAATTGACGGCGACGATCTCCGGTGGTCGAGGAGGGGAACGGCGTCGTGGGCGGCGATGCAGGGCTTCCGGAGGGCCGTGGATCGGTGGGGGGAGGAAGAGGGGGTCGAGGCGGAGGCCATGGACACGTCGGCGAGGCGAGGGAGGGCCTGTGGCCGTGGTGGTTCTAGTCGGTGGCGATGGCTGCATTCGGGTTCGGGCGAGAGAGAGGGAGCAGAGGAGAGAGGGGATGCAGCGGGGGAGGAAGGGGAGCGAGGGGACACGAGGCCTCGTCGTGGCGTCGCTAGGGAGGCCGGGGGGGGAAGCAGGAGGTGGCCGGGAAGCAGGAGGTGGCCGGGGCGCGTGGCCGCGCGCGCCGGGCGCGTGCCCGTCCTCCTGGCAGGGAGGAAGACGACAGGGGAGGGAGGCGGCGGTGGGCTGGGCCAGCGGGAGGAGCTGGGCCGGCTGGGCTGGACAGGTAGGCGCCAGGTAGGCTTCTGCTCTTTATTTTTCTGTTCTATTTATTTTTATTTAATTTATTTTGCCACTGTTTTGAATTTAAAATAATTCAAACAATGCCAAAAACTCCTCTGAATATTTTATATTGCTAGATGGACTTTTCCAAAAGCTTATAAAATATTTCAGGGGTATTTGAAATTATATTCTAATTATATGAATATAATTCAGATTCAAATAGCTAATGAATTAAATCCAAAGTCCCAAAAATAAATCCTTAAAAATGTTCAATATTTTGGTTGGGACCAGAACCCTTACCAAAAATTATCAAACATTTAAGAAGATCACTTTGGAGGAATGAATGAGATTTCTAGGGTTTTTGCCCCTCTTTTATTTAAGTTTTTGAGGCTTCCAAAATTCCTCAGTTCAAGTTTCGAAAATATAGACATGATGCACACATGAAGCTAGCCTAGAGCACTACCAGCAGCTAGGGATGTGACAACTCACCCCCACTAAACAAGAATCTCATCTCGAGATTCAAGCGTAGGGTAAGGTGAAGGGTAACGCAGACTAGTATAATCTTCATGATTCAGGTTGCACTTCATAGGAACGTTGATTTGAACACCATCTTTGTCTTGTCGTCTTGCTCTGAGAAATCCTGTCAACATGACATGGAGGGAAGAAGGAGACTCTAGAAGGGTCGATCTTCTCGAAGATCGAACAACTCACGGAATGAGACATAGGACCATCTCTCGGGTTGAGACACGAGATACACATCAAGAGGGGTGGAAAGAAACGGATGACGAAGGTTCACTAGGTAGACAACAATTCCAGACTCAAGAATGTGGTAAACGATTGTCACGTAGCGAGGAGTTGAGTTGCCATGGAGCCACAACGAGGCACCTTAGGGAAGGTGACTCGTAGAAATATCCCCTTAAGTGGCAAAAAGAATTACCTTTGATTCAGGGATCATTGTAACTCTTAAAACCAGCCTAAGGCAATTCTCGAGCGATCGTTTGGAGGGGGTCGGTAGAATGGCATACTCGGACTTGGATGATGTGGATTACCTTGTTGAAGACAACGCAATGGATGAATTTGCTTATCACCGGAAATGGAAGAGAACCATGGTAGAATGGCACATTGGCGGTGCAAGCTGGGAACAAAATGCAAATGATGGGAATGATTCTGGTAACTAGGGAAGAGCCCAACAATAGGGAGTGAATTCACTGTTTGAAGAGGTCATAGCATTGCCGAGGAAACTGAGAGGAATCCCAGTTAGTGCCGATGATAACACGTAGCGCTTGTGCGTGCTCTCAAGAACTTGAGCATTTCCACATTCATCAAGGTTTTACCAATATCCGTGTCAAGGATCCTGGCAACACAACTTGCTACCACGATGAATGATGATGGATGATGCAGATGCAAAGGAAGATAACACTTCTCAGATTTCACCCTTGGCGGGGCCAAGGAGATAAAATCTGGATGATCGACCGAGAGACATTTAGCACTCCGCTTCTAATGTTCTCCTTGATGTGCTAGTGTAACCCATTCATAGATATGGTTTGATATCTAGAACATCAAGTAAAAAGGTCGGACTTCGGGAGCACAAGAATCCATAAGGAACAACTAGGGAGGTAAATCCTACGAAATCCTTATGGGGAGGTGGCCAACTTCTTCAATCAAGATACTACAATAATAGGTCTTTCGGCTGGGTGGTGCTGGCCACGACATCCACTTTACCAGTTATCGAGGAACCAATATTATAGTTCTTGGGGAAATGTTCCAACCATCATATCTGCCTGAGATTCAGATCTGGTTGGTGTCAGAATATTCCAGACCCATCGAGTCTAGGAAGAAAAATGAAAGTTTGCAACACAAATCGACGAGATGACGTTGCGGGATTCTCGGAAGATGAACTACGATAGCAAGCTCCAAAACATGAGCTAGTTCTGCTACAAACATGTGAACACGTTGTCCAAGACAAGCATGACCACAAAGTAGTCTTATAATAAAACACTACCGAGTTCAGGAGGGGGAACCATCAGCGAGGATATCGAAGTTTTGTACAAATCCGTCTGGTACCTTCGGGACTAGCACTTAAAACTTATTAATCTTGAACAAATCAATCAGTGGCTTGGTGTGCTAGGGACCCATATAGAATGGAGGTTGCAAGTCTCCGAACCACAGAATACTTCGCACGTATGCATGACTGATTTGGGATGATTCCAAAGGAAACAACATTGACTTTCTCGAATCCACGGTGGCAACTTGCATCAAATGCACATGGACTGGAGGAAGTCACTTCTTACATCCGAACATATGCTTCATGAACTAGCATGAAGAAATGCTTGCAAAAGTTTCCAACACTAACTTAATGTTCAACAAAATCATGGAGGGAATAAGGATGTTGTCAATGGGCTCAACAACAATTCATCCGGGTTTCCTTTTAAAAGGAATTCCATAGTTAAGTGAACAAGTGATAGCATTGGTCAGACCAAAGATGTAAGGGTGTATGCTCGAGGGATCAACCACGAGTAAGACAACATTACGAGCATCGTTGGTACTGATTTGATTTGACGATAGCCCACACTCAAATCAAAGGATTGATAAGACAATAGGTCCAACAACTGATCATAGGGACCAATCGAGGAAGATATCATCGTTCTTCAACACACACTACACTAGAATATCCCTTTGGAATGAACTAAGTCAGGCAAGCTTTTATCTTCCAACTCTCCAAGTTGTTGTCTAGCTTAACCAACTAGCTCCGGGATATCCAACACAGATTCTTGGAGAGAGGGTGGTTCACAAGAAACCAAATTGATCACAAGCCCAACATAACAGTCAGGAAATAACCCGGTAACGCTTCCAAGAAGATATTTGGAAAGTCACGAACCACCGGTATGTTACTAAGCTCGAGAGCAATCTTGCCTTTCAGGGCAAGACGATATGATCAAATGAGCGAGGACTTGACAAGATCCTAACTCATCAATCGAAGGGTGCACCGAAATAAGAACTAGATAGCACGATCAGTCTTAGGGTGACGATTCAATAATCAATACGCTAAGAATGAGGTTATCGTCCATTTAACTACCAAGCAACAGAGTTGCTAGCAGTATTGATTTCACACATCACGATTCACTTGTCGACATTCCGGTTGCGACAACACGGAACCGAGGGATGAATAATGATGGCGAGAAATATCACTACATCAAGAATTCTCAAGAGCCGGTGCAATCCTCATGAAAATCCTGACATAAAGGGGGTGATACTCCAAGGTAGAACAGAACCAAAAGCTGGATTGGCATTTGATCTGCGGAATACAACTACTTTGACCCAATCCTAGATATGGATGAGGTACTGGAGTTTGTTTCTCCAAGTCATTCAGGACAGAATGGCTTGACGGACCACATGAGTAATAGGCGTTGATAAACGAACGCACGCATACTCTTGACTATCAATTGATAGACGAGGGTCAGAATGCAACTAAGGAGAACAACTCAAAGGAACATATAATTTTCTGAGTTGTGGATGCATAGATTAGTATGTCGAACCAAGTTCAACATATTTCTTCCGGATAACCCATGCAGAAAGGTAGAACTGGCAGAGTCACGATTTATGAATGGAGAACTCCTCAAGAGTACTCTAATTGTGATCTTTTGATCCAATAAACATCTGCCATAAGCGGTTCATAGTATTTGGAAGAAGGAAATACCACGGACCTCGAGGACTATCGCAAAGTTACTAATATCCTGAAGGAACTAGCAAACACTATCAACATGAAGTAAGTAGAGTGAATCTCGGGTTCAAAGCCCAAGGAGTAGAATACCTACTACTAAGTGGCATCACGGGATGCTTTCGAGAATAAAAGCCAGAATCATCACACTGGGATCACAAAACATTGCTAGATTACTAGGTGACTCCCTAAACACCTAGGGTCATAATAGTAACTCCAACATAAATGTCAAGGCAATAGAATACCTCAACTCAACAATTAGTGTGATTGAGCTGGCATAAAGGAACATCGAAACCAGAGGGAAAGGATTTTGCAAATGCATCAGACTATTCAGAAACCTGGAATGACTCGGACAGCATAACGGCTGTAAATGCTCAGAAAAGATTTGAGACATTCACAAAAATGGTGGCATAACCACTCAGAAACACAATATCACGGTTTCGAGATCAACAATTAACATACAGAAGTAGTAGGAACTGAAACGAGGCTTAAGCCAACAATCTTATAAGTCTACAGATTAGCAACACGTGATCCTAATAGAAAGAAGAGATAGCCTAGTTCTTAATCCCCGTAGAAGAGAAGATGATGACTCAGATCAGAAGGCCATGAGGTATAAGGAATAAAAAGAGCCTTACGTTCCATCCCACAATCAATTCCCTTATATAACTAAAGAATTTCTAGACTCAACTTCGACCAGTTTGGCTTGGTAAACCTACAGGCAGTCAAGCTCTGATACCAACGCTGTCAGGACCCCGACTCAATGTCACATCGATCTAGCCTGTAACACCTCATATCACTTTGCGGCCTCACGCACGGTATTCCCACGGGTATCACCTTACCTTTGCCCGGGACCGTTTGCGCCTTTTGGCTCACGTATATGATGATGTTGCTAGCATCCATATGATAAAGAGCCCGGGCTGACATGACTAGTCGTAAACCCAAAGTGGCACAGACTTACAGGGACAGGCATCCATGACCCAGCATCGAACGTGTCGGTCATCAGCGAGTGAATCCAGGCTGTAGCACTGGGCTAGCAGGACTCCGGTGAACCGGGCTGTAGCGGGCTAACAGGACTCTGGTATTCATCGCGTGACATTTCCCCGAAGGGACAGACACAGGAACGAAGAAGGACACATGCCGGCCAGCCTAAGTGTTCCGGAGCAGTAGCAAGCTACCATGGCTCAGTGAAACACTAGGAGACATTTCCCCGTAAGAGAGGCTACTAAAGATAAACAACTAGATGGTCAGATCCCACACATACCAAGCATTTCAATAACATACACACAATATGCTCGATATTTGCAAATACAACATGGGATCACAACATGACTCTACGACTCAAGTATTTATTCAATAGGCTTCGAGTAGCGAGATATTACAAACATGGATCTCATGACCCAACATTCAGAGCATACAAGTCAAAGCACAAGCGGAAGCTATCATGTCTGGGTACAGACATCTATAAATGAAAAAGGCTGAGAAGCCTGACTATCTATCAATCCTGCCGAGGCACAAGATCGTAGTTGAGGTAACAAGCTAAACGTCGAAGTCCAAGCGGAACTACTAGTGAGACTGAAGTCTCTCTGCAAAAACATAAAATAGGCAAACGTGAGTACAAATGTACCCAGCAAGACTTACATCAGAACTATCTACATATGCATCATTATCAACAAAGGGGATGGTGGGGTTTAACTGCAGCAAGCCAGCTTTGACTCGGTGGCTATCCTAAACTACGACTGCAAGTAACTCTTTTGAGGTGGCGCACACGAGTCCACATATTCACCAACCAATACACCACTATGGATCCGCTCCCGTCTCCCTACGAGAACGCCATCCATAGCACTCACGCTTATCTTGCGTATTTTAGAGTATCCACTTTCACTTGTCTATGAACTGATATAAGCAACCCAGAAGTCCTTTTCCGCGGACACGGCTATTCGAATAGATGATGTTAACCCTGCAGGGGTGTACTTCTTCACACACGCTCTCACCACTTACCGCCGTTTACACGACATGTACTCGGCAACCTTCAAGCGGAAGCCCAACGTGGGTGTCGGCCACGGCCTGCCCAAACACTCAAGTCTCTAGTCCAGGTTTATCGCCTATTCGGGTTCCATCCATGAGGAGATCCGACCGGAGTTTCGCTCACAGCCCCAAACGATGTGAACAGGGTTCCCGAGACACCAAACGGGCGCCCGGTACACCGTGCCACGTGCCTACCGCATCACAGCCCACCCCTACGGTCAGCGCTGCGCATGGCCTCCAGCATACTACAAACACCAGAAACTACTTGCAACTCCTGGACAGAGGACAAGGGTGATCAAGAAGCCGAGAGGGTCCATTGGTTTCGGGCCCAATGCGTGGTAGTAGCTGAATCATGGATCACAAACACAGAACTCAGTTCCTGAGGACGGCTGCAATGAGACAACCCACCATGTACTCCTACATGGCCTCTCACCGCTACCTTTACCAAATCGTGTTCACACACTTAGCTCACACACAGTAGGACATGTTCACACACCTCTGATTCATCCCCGATGAATCAGACCTGACTCGACTCTAAGCAGTAGCAGGCATGACAAACAATCATGAATGAGTAGGCACAACAGGGCTCAAACAACTCCTACTCATGCTAGTGGGTTTCATCTATTTACTGTGGCAATGACAGGTCATGCAGAGGAAAAAGGGGTTCAGCTACCGCAGCAAGTAACAGATGAATCGGTGTTGTCCTAATGCATTAAAAGAGAGCAGGAGCGAGAGAGTAGGATTGTATCGGAATGAACAAGGGGGTTTTGCTTGCCTGGCACTTCTGAAGATAGCATTGAGTCTTCATCAGTGTCAACGATCACATCATCGGTATCACGTCTATCGAAAGGGGGCAATCACCGACAACTGAGGAAAAACACAATCAAATGCAATGCACAATATGATGCATGAATGTGACATGGCAATATGCTGTGTTTTGTGCTAATGCAACTAGAACCAGATTAAATGAAGTTGGTTTGAATACAAGATTCAAATTCAAACTCCATATGTGATTAAATAAATGCCCTTTATATGATTTGTGCTAAACAGCAGCTATAAGTTGTTCTAACATGCATGAAAATGGTACAGATGGATTCCTTGAATTTTTCTGATAATTTTTCATATATAAATTATTTAATTTGGAGTTACGGTTAATTTTCTATGATTTATTGAAGTTTTGGGCATTTTCTGGAATTTCCTGATTATTTTTAAATCCAGAAAATACTTATTGCGTCAGCCCCACGTCACAGTGACGTCAGCAGGGTCAACTGGGCGCTCAGGGTCAAAACCTGACGTGTGGGGGCCACACGTCAGTGACACAGGTTAGACAGGGGGGGTTAGTTTAATTTAATTAAAGATTAGGGCACTAGGGCCCACATGTCAGTGGCTCTGGGGTTAGATTAGGTGGTGATTAGCTTAAGCTAATCACCTGATGGCGGGGGCCCACCTGTCATGGACCCAGGGGAGGTCAAAGGGTCAAACCCCCTGGTCGGCGGGGTCAACTCGCCGGCGTTTAGCCGCCGGCGAGGCTAAACGCGGCGGTGCAGGTGCGGGTTTCACGTACAGGGCACCGTTCGGGGCGCCGTTGGGCGCTATGGATAGCTGGGAGTGGCCCGCGGCGAGTGGTGCAGGTAGTTGGGTTCGGGGTCGCCGGAAAAGGCGCCGGCGACGTGTTTGGCGGCGGCCGGAGCTATGGGTTCGAGCGGGGCGAGGCCACAGAGAACGGGAGGGATGGCTAAGGGGCTCACCGAGCTCCTGAAGATGCTAGGAGCACGGTGCCGTGCTTGGTTTCGAGCCTTACTGGCTGAAGTGACGGCGGCGACATCGCCGGCGGCGTGGAGTTCTCGGCCAAGGCGGGGCTAGGGCCTAGAGGTCGAAAGAGACCAGGGGAGAAGGGGAAGACGACTCGGGGGCTCACCGTGAGTCCGTTTGGAAGGTCAGTGGGCTCGAGGGCGGCCGGAGTGCAGCGAATCGACGGCGACGATCTCCGGTGGCCGAGGAGGGGAACGGCGTCGTGGGCGGCGATGCAGGGCTTCCGGAGGGCCGTGGATCGGTGGGGGGAGGAAGAGGGGGTCGAGGCGGAGGCCATGGACACGTCGGCGAGGCGAGGGAGGGCCTGTGGCCGCGGTGGTTCTAGTCGGTGGCGATGGCTGCGTTCGGGTTCGGGCGAGAGAGAGGGAGCAGAGGAGAGAGGGGATGCAGCAGGGGAGGAAGGGGAGCGAGGGGACACGAGGCCTCATCGTGGCGTCGCTAGGGAGGCCGGGGGGGGGGAGCAGGAGGTGGCCGGGAAGCAGGAGGTGGCCGGGGCGCGTGGCCGCGCGCGCCGGGCGCATGCCCGTCCTCCTGGCAGGGAGGAAGACGACAGGGGAGGGAGGCGGCGGTGGGCTGGGCCAGCGGGAGGAGCTGGGCCGGCTGGGCTGGACAGGTAGGCGCCAGGTAGGCTTCTGCTCTTTATTTTTCTGTTCTGTTTATTTTTATTTAATTTATTTTGCCACTGTTTTGAATTTAAAATAATTCAAACAATGCCAAAAACTCCTCTGAATATTTTATATTGCTAGATGGACTTTTCCAAAAGCTTATAAAATATTTCAGGGGTATTTGAAATTATATTCTAATTATATGAATATAATTCAGATTCAAATAGCTAATGAATTAAATCCAAAGTCCCAAAAATAAATCCTTAAAAATGTTCAATATTTTGGTTGGGACCAGAACCTTTACCAAAAATTATTAAACATTTAAGAAGAGCATTTTGGAGTAATGAATGAGATTTCTAGGGTTTTTGCCCCTCTTTTATTTAAGTTTTTGAGGCTTCCAAAATTCCTCAGTTCAAGTTTCGAAAATATAGACATGATGCACACCTGAAGCTAGCCTAGAGCACTACTAGCAGCTAGGGATGTGACAGTACATTTTCCGAGTACACCAAGACCATTTTTTACGCACAGTTAAAAATAATAATGATTAACATAATTTTATACACATTGTATTTGCTTTGTATATATTTTTCGTACACCACAAAAAAAATAACACACAATTTTTTCAAATACTTCAATAACATTATTTTACACAATCAACTTTTTTCATTCATATTGTATATTTTTTTATAGATGAGAGACCTTTTCTCTATACACATTAATATTGTTTTACTAGTTTCTTCATTTCCTTCTTTATTCTTTGGTTTTCTTTTGTTCCTTTCTCCGTTTTCACTGATTTTTTTTCATTTTTCTTTGTTTCTTTCTCGGTTTCACATTTTCATTCTTTTATGATGGGTTTTCTTCGGTTTTCACACCTTTTTCTTTGTATTCTTTATTTTTATTTTTTGATGTTTCTTGGGTCTAATTAGTTTTGTTTGTTTGTTTGTCGATTTCCATCGGTTTCATTTTTTTAAACACATGTCAACCTTTTTTAGTACACTTTCTACATTTTTTGTATATATTGAAAACATTTTTATATACACGTTTAACATTTTTTCAATACATGATTATTATTTTGAAACTACTTTTATGTATATTTTTCCCACACACACTTTGTACATTTTGTTATATATGTAAATTTTATATATACATGTTTAACATTTTCCAAATACAAGATTAATAGTTTCTGAATACATGGAAACCACTTTTTTAATGGCAATAAATATTCTTTCGCACACAATGTACATTTTCCGTTTACACCAGAAACATTTCATATACACTTTTACATTTTTAAATTAAATGATCAACATTTTTCATACACATTATATTTGCTTTTGTATATATTTTTGTACACATAGCAAATATTTTTTCAATGCACATTTTTATTTTTAAATGCTTTATTAGTATTTTCCAAATACGTATTTTTTTAAAATGATTGATTAATATTTTTATATGATCAAAGTTTTTCATTCACATTGTATATTTCATATACATTTGTTTTTTTTGCTGACGACATATACATTTTTTGTATACATGAGAAACCTTTTCTCTATACACATTTAACATTTTTCAAAGTGTTTCTGAAAAGTGTTTTATAATATATGTATTTAGATTATTTTGAAGTGTAAATAAAAATAAAAAATAAATAAATAACACGAAAAGAAAAAAAAGCAAAAATAAAACAAACCAGTGGCCCGTGGCACCGACGCGCTGGGCCGGCCGATTTAGGAATCCGGCTGATGCGAGAGCAAACCTAGGTCTGGCTATAGGCGAGACATAGGCGCGCCACTGGATCATCACCCTATTTTTTTTCACGGGTGAGATCATCACCTTCTAGAAGCATAGCTTTGTATGAGTTGGCATGTCCTGAACACGGGTACATATGAACCCGCTTTTTGAAAATGTACTTTCATCGAGTTTTGTAATGTGAAAAATTTTGAAACAAAATTTTATGCAGACGTGCTCACAAAAATATGTCTGCGGCACAAAGTTTTATAAAAAATATATTTTTATGTTGTCTCTTTCGGGTTAGTTGAATTGCTTATTACATATGTCATTTATTTTGTCTCGGCAAAAAAGATAAATTTTAGTACTTCTAAATAGCGTTCCACGACACAATGTTTTGTCTTTTTTGCACATGCTATAAAGAAAGTTGCTTCCCTCGAAACTTCTTGCACGCACATAGAATATAAAGATGTCCGCACACACCTTTTTTCAGATTTTCTTGGTATTTTTCTTGAAAGATCCAGCGTCGCTGGCATTCATTGATAATAGCAGAAAGCAACGGAAAACAACAAGGTGGTGAAGGTCCTAGGACCAGAAGATCCGAAGATCAAAAGAAAAAGAAAAACAACCCTAATGCCTGCAACAGAACACTCCATACAATCCACATTAGACAATGCAGCTCTGACTCCGACGATGAACCGCAAAGAAATGAGGCAAGGTTGGCGTCACAGGGATCATCGAACGAGCCACCTAACATGCGTCATTGTATACCAGCGGCCTCCCACCGCGGCTTCGACTTCACAGCACCAGGCAGTCAGGCATTCCCACGGACACACCGGAGAAGAAGAGCCGACTACCGCGACCAAAGCCGTGCCTCCGACGTTGCTCACCGCCGTCATCGTTGCCACAGAAGCCACCGTGCACGTCTAGTCGTAGGAAGCACCAAAGGAATCAAATTCTTCAAGACGGCGCCCTAAAGAGGGGAGCGACATTGAAGACGACGCCACCGCCCGACCCTGAAGCAGGATCTGGGCTTTCACCCGAAGGACTTGATCCGGGAGTAAAGGCTGTGAAGATTTCCGACGACGCCTCCAAGGAGGATAGCGACGCCCACAGGCGTCGTCGCCGCCGGCCGGTCAGCACCGGCAAGGCTTTCACCCGGTGCAGCCACTCCCGCGCAGCAGGCCGAGGTCGACCCGTACCTCCATTGGACCGCGCACCTCCCACACGACGAGCACGCCACTGCTGTGTAGGGCCACCCGCAAACCTCCTCATCGACGGGCCTGCAGAGACCAGATCGGGTCCTGCACCCCGCATCCATCCGCGGCTGGAGCCACCCTGCTCCAACAAGCGGCAACCGGGCACCACCAGCAGCCACCAGTGCCCCTCCCGGGCTGCCGGCCACGGACCTCCGGCCAACAACCGTCTCCTTCCGCCCCCCTGGACTCCAGAGCAGCAAAACGGGGCAGAGAAACTGCCCATCTTGTGCTGCCAAGGCCGGATCCGTGGCATCCAGACCTGCCCGCCGGGCCGCCGAGCAAAGACCACCGGCCGCCGCATGCCCGATCTGAGCCGATGACCAGCACGCCGCACCCATGGCCGCACACCGCGCCCAGCCGCACTCCTCCTCGCGCCTCGCCGCGCGCATCCTCGCACGGTCGCCGCCTGCCAGATCTGCGCCGGCGACCAGCCGCACGCCTCCTCGCGCCCCGCCATGCGCATTCTCGTGCGGTCGCTGCGCCCAGCCCGCGCCTCCACCTACGCGCCCCGCCACCGGATCCGTGTCCGAGCCTCCATGCGCCGCCCCGACGGCCAGCCGCGCCGCCCGAGCGCGCGCAGCAGCTCAGGCTCCCGCCGAGGCCACCGGCCCGCGCCAGCCACCTCTAGACGGAAGGGGAAAGGGGCCCCGCCGCCGCCGAGCCACGCGGGCTTTGCCCGGCGACCGCTGCCGGCGGCGGCGAGTGGAGGAGAGGATGGTGGGTGGGTTGCTGCTGGCGGCGGCTAGGGTTTGCTCCCGAGCCGCCCGCGGGAGCGACGCGAGAGCCCGCGGCCTGTGATCCCCCTCGCTGCTGATGATTTGGTTTTTTTTAAAGTATATTTTTCAAAGTGGGTTCATATGTATCGTGTTCATCCATGCACTTCCCAGCTTTGTATTTCAAAAAGAAGAAGAGCAAATCGAAAAAAAAGGAAGCTAGAAGCACGTAGCCACATACACAGAACCCTGACAGGTCAAACTCAAAAGGCTAGGGTCAAACAAGATTCCTTTCCCACAACGTCAAGCAAGATCAATTTAGGATGAGGTTTCTTAAGATGGAAAAAGGAACGCTGCACAATGAGTCAATGATGCACAGGTACATCTCGCTAGCGTTCTACGATGCTCTAGCAAAGCTGCTTCTGATGCCAGCAACGAGTCATCCCGTTACAGTGGCAGCAACGAGAAAACACACACGCACGTACGCATGCAGCTCCTAGACAATGCAAGGTAGTAGTAGCGGTCAAATGGAGCACGCGGGACTTTTGATAAAGAAAGAGAAAAATATACTATTCCCTCCGTCTCATAATATAAGAGTGTTTTTACACTAATATAGTATCAAAAACGTTTTCTTATATTATGGGATGGAAGAAGTAGCATGGAAAAAAGAGTTAGTTAGGTACAAGTAGGAAATACGAACAGGTGGGCAGTCGACTGATCGCAAATTGTGAGCAGTGTCTAGAAAGCTCATGTGTTCTGCTTTGACTTGCCGTTTTGGGCACCACCGTGTCCACCCAGAGAGAAGGGTGATGGGCGGAAGCCACCGAAGCATGGAGACGACGTCATCGCTTGTGTCGATATCGTGTTTGTCGACGTGGCTAAGGCCGGCCTACCAGCTCTCTCCATTTGGCAGCCATAGCATGCACACTCGACACATGCATGTTTTAGTTTTGACAAAATATGTTTTACAACATAATAATAACGCATTTCCCTCAAACCATCTGATTAAGTAGTCCGAACGCAATTTGCCATCCAGCACGGTATCTTATCGGTCCGCGAACTGGTTTGAATTGCCGTTTTCCCCAAACTAGAGGCAAAATGGGGCTTTGTGCGAGTTCGGACCGCCGTCACGTAGGACTCCGATACCCCCGACCCACTCAAATCCCCTCCTGGTCTACTTTTCTTTCACTTCACCCCTGCTCCCTCCTTACTTTGCATCCACACGATCCTCTTCCGCCGCTGCCGTTCTACCTCCCCGGCCGCCACCCAGCCATTGTAGGACGTCCGCAGACTCCACCAACGCGCCAGCCCACCTTGGCCTAAGCAACCGTCCACCCAGGATCCCTCTGCTGCCAGGTACCCTCCGTCTCCCGCTCATGACATCCGTGGCAGACACTATGCTCGGCAGGTGTTCGGTCAAATGCAATTGAGCTCCTCCGCTAGAGCTCTTTGTTGAATTTCTGTTTTTTTTAGAGTAATGCAATGGCAAGGCACATGACCATGGAGGAGGAGTGGTTGTGCAATGCATCGTTGGTCATATTTGTGGACTTTGTAGGCACAAGAACTCAAGGGGCTCGATCTTTTGGCAGTGTGTGCATGCTTTGTTTCATGGGCAAAAGAACTTTGTGCCCTACAATATGCACATCATCCATTAACACAATGCAAAGTTGATATCGCATCGATGGTACACCATCTGCAACTCCGTCACGAAGTTTTGCGGTGCGATTCACCGAGTGTAGGCAATGCGGCAATTAGGCTCGTCAACCATGAAGATCACAAGTTTTGCTTCATGTTGCCCTACATGTTGATTAATTCCGTTCATTCACTCAATGTTGCTCTACACGTTGTATAGCCTGCACACACTGTTGGGATGTACTACAAGACCGAGGGTGGGCAATTCACAGACATACATTGTCGGATGAAGTTCAAGGAGCATTATGTGTGGGAGGACAATGTGACGGTTCTGACTCTGGTACCATTGAATTTGGAATCGATAATTTTGAGACACTTATTGCATATTTGGTTATCTCGGATGTAATATGTACATTTCAACTATTATTGTACTAGGGATATTTGGATGTTATTTATGATTGAATTGTGCTATTTTCGATAACTATTTTGAGATTTGAAGCCTTAGAAAAAATAGGGGCGGTTATTTAGGGAACATGGATGGATGGTTGGCTCCTGCATCACTGTCTGCGAAATGGTCCAGACAAGTATGCGGACAAATAGTGTGTCTATTTTGGGGTTCTCTGTTGGAGATACCCTAATACGTCAACAGTGATAGGTGCCCGTCGATTGACACCTCCCTCACTGTCAGATTGGACCAGGTATACTCGTCTGATCAAGGCAAAACCTATTGGGGAATGCAGTAATTTCAAAAAAAAAATCCTACAATCACGCAAGACCTATCTAGGTGATGCATAGCAACGAGGGGGAGAGTGTGTCCATGTACCCTCGTAGACTGAAAGCGGAAGCGTTACGTAATGCGGTTGATGTAGTCGAACGTCTTTGCGATCCAACCGATCAAGTACCGAACGCACGACACCTCCGCGATCTGCACACGTTCAGTTTGGTGACGTCCCTCGAAATCTAGATCTAGCTGAGGCCGAGGGAGAGTTCCGTTAGCACGACGGCGTGGTGACGGTGATGATGAAGTTACCGGCGCAGGGCTTCGCCTAAGCACCACGACGATATGACCGAGGTGGAAAACTATGGAGGGGGGAACCGCACACGGCTAAAGATCAACTTGTGTGTCTATGGGGTGCCCCCTGGCCACGTATATAAAGGAGGGGAGGGAAGAGGTGGCCGACCCAAGGGGGGCGCGCCAGGTGTGGGGAATCCTACTAGGACTCCCGAGTCCAAGTAGGATTCCCCTCCTCTTTCCTGTTCCTAGTAGGAGAAGGAGGGAATGAGGAAGAGGGGAGAAGGAAGGAGGGGGGAGGGCGCCGCCCCCTCCTACTTCAATTCGGACCATTCCATGGGGGGGCACCCCTTGAGGCCCTTCTCTTCTTCCTCGTATGGCCCATTAAGGCCCATTACTTCCGCCGACGAATTCCCAAACTCTCCAGTACTCCGAAAAATAGCCGAATCACTCGGAACCTTTCCGATGTCCGAATATAGCCTTCCAATATATTGATCTTTACGTCTTGACCATTTCGAGACTCCTCGTCACGTCTGTGATCTCATCCGGGACTCCGAACAAACTTCGGAACATCAAATCACATAAACTCATAATACAAATCGTGATCGAATGTTAAGCGTGCGGACCCTACGGGTTCGAGAACTATGTAGACATGACCGAGACACATCTCCGATCAATAACCAATAGCGGAACCTGAATGCTCATATTGGTTCCTACATATTCTATGAAGATCTTTATCGGTCAAACCGCATAACAACATATGCTGTTCCCTTTGTCATCGGTATGTTACTTGCCCGAGATTCGATCGTCGGTATCGTCATACCTAGTTCAATCTCATTACCGGCAAGTCCCTTTACTCGTTCCGTAATACTTCATCTCGCAACTAACTCATTAGTCACAATGCTTTCAAGGCTTATAGTGTTAAGTATTACCAAGAGGGCCCAGAGATACCTCTCCGAAACATGGAGTGACAAATCCTAATCTCGATCTATGCCAAGCCAACAAACACCTTCGGAGACAACTGTAGAGCACCTTTATAATCACCCATTTGCATTGTGACATTTGGTAGCAAACAAAATGTTCCTCCGATATTTGGGAGTTGCATAATCTCATAGTCTGAGGAACATGTATAAGTCATGAAGAGAGCAGTAGCAATGAAACTGTAACGATCATAATGCTAAGCAAACGGATGGGTCATGTCCATCACATCATTCTCCTAATGATGTGATCCCGTTCATCAAATGAAAACACATGTCTATGGTTAGGAAACATAACCATCTTTGATTAACGAGCTAGTCAAGTAGAGGCATACTAGGGACACTATGTTTTGTATATGTATTCACACATGTACTAAGTTTCCGGTTAATACAATTCTAGCATGAATAATAAACATTTATCATGAAATAAGGAAATAAATAATAACTTTATTATTGCCTCTAGGGCATATTTCCTTCAGTATCCCACTTGCACTAGAGTCAATAATCTAGTTCACATTGCCATGTGATTTAACACCAATAGTTCACATCTGTATGTGATTAACACCCATAGTTCAGATCACTATGTTACCAACACCCAAAGGGTTTACTAGAGTCAATAATCTAGTTCACATCGCTATGTGATTAACACCCAAAGAGTACTAAGGTGTGATCATGTTTTGCTCGTGAGAGAAGTTTAGTCAACGGGTCTGACACATTCAGAGCCGTATGCATTTTGCAAATATTCTATGTCTACAATGCTCTGCATAGAGCTACTCTAGCTAATTGCTCCCACTTTCAATATGTATCCAGATTGAGACTTAGAGTCATCTGGATTGGTGTAAAAGCTTGCATCGACATAACTCTTTACGATGAACTCTTTATCACCCTCATAACTGAGAAACATTTCCTTAGTCGTCACTAAGGATAATTTTGACCGCTATACAATGATCCACTCCTGGATCACTATCGTACCCCTTTGCCAAACTCATAGCAAGGCACACAACTAGTCTGGTACATAGCATGGCATACTTTATAGAACCTATGACTGAGGCATAGGGAATGACTTTCATTCTCTTTCTATCTTCTGCTGTGGTCGGGCTTTGAGTCTCACTCAACTTTACACCTTGTAATACAGACAAGAACTCCTTCTTTGATTGATCCATTTGGAACTCTTTCAAAAACCTGTCAAGGTATATACTCAATGAAAAAACTTATCAAGCGTCTTGATCTATCTCTATAGATCTTGATGCCCAATATGTAAGCAGCTTCACCGAGGTCTTTCTTTGAAAAACTCTTATTCAAGTATCCTTTTTATGCTATCCAGAAATTCTATATCATTTCCAATCGACAATATGTCATCCACATATAATATTAGAAAAGCTACAGAGCTCGCACTCACTTTCTTGTAAATACAGTCTTCTCCAAAAGTCTGTATAAAACCATATGCTTTGATCACACTATCAAAGCGTTTATTCCAACTCCGAGAGGCTTGCACCATTCCATAAATGGATCGCTGGAGCTTGCACACTATGTTAGCACCCTTTGGATTGACAAAACCTTCTGGTTGCATCATATAGAACTCTTCTTCTAGAAATCCATCCAGGAATGCAGTTTTGACATCCATCTGCCAGATTTCATAAAATATGGCAACTGCTAACATGATTCGGATGGATTCAAGCATCGCTACAGTTGATAAAATCTCATTGTAGTCAACACCTTGAACTTGTCGAAAACCTTTTGCGACAAGTCAAGCTTTGCAGATAGTAACACTACTATCAGCGTCCATCTTCCTCTTGAAGATCCATTTATTCTTAATGGCTTGCCGATCATCAGGCAAGTCCACCAAAGACCTCACTTTGTCCTCATACATGGATCCCATCTTAGATTTCATGGCCTCAAGCCATTTCGAGGAATCTGGGCTCATCATCGCTTCCTCATAGTTCGTAGGTTCATCATGGTCTAGTAACATGACTTCCAGAATAGGATTACCGTACCACTCTTGTGTGGATCGTACTCTGGTTGACCTACGAGGTTCAGTAGTAACTTGATCTGAAGTTTCATGATCATCATCATTAGCTTCCTCACTAATTGGTGTAGGAACCACTAGAACTGATTTCTGTGATGAACTACTTTCCAATTTGAGAGAAGGTACAATTACCTCATCAAGTTCTACTTTCCTCCCACTGACTTCTTTTGAGAGAAACTCCTTCTCTAGAAAGGATCCATTCTTAGCAACGGATATCTTGCCTTCGGATCTGTGATAGAAGGTGTACCCAACAGTTTTCTTTGGGTATCCAATGAAGATGCACTTCTCTGATTTGGGTTCGAGCTTATCAGGGTGAAGCTTTTTCACATAAGCATTGCAGCCCCAAACTTTAAGAAACGACAACTTTGGTTTCTTGCCAAAACCATAGTTCATAAGGCGTCGTCTCAACGGATTTTTTGATGGTGCCCTGTTTAAAGTGAATGTAGCTGTCTCTAATGCATAACCCCAAAACGATAGTGGTAAATCGGTAAGAGACATCATAGATCGCACCATATCCAATAAAGTGCGGTTACGACGTTCGGACACACCATTACACTGTGGTGTTCCAGGTGGTGTGAGCTGAGAAACTATTCCACATTGTTTTAAATGAAGGCCAAACCCGTAACTCAAATATTCGCCTCTGCGTTCAAATCGTAGAAACTTTATTTTCTTGTTACGATGATTCTCCACTTCACTCTGAAATTCGTTGAACTTTCCAAATGTTTCAGACTTGTGTTTCATCAAGCAGATATACCCATATCTTCTTATATCATCTGTGAAGGTCAATAAATAATGATACCCGCCACGAGCATCAACACTCATTAGACCGCATACATCGGTATGTATTATTTTCAATAAGTCATTAGCTCGTTCCATTGTTCTGGAGAACGGAGTTTTAGTCATCTTGCCCATAAGGCATGGTTCGCAAGTATCAAATGATTCATAATCAAGTGATTCCAAAAGCCCATCATCATGGAGTTTCTTCATGCGCTTTACACCAATATGACCTAAACAACAGTGCTACAAGTATGTTGCACTATCATTATCAACTTTGCATCTTTTGGCATCAATATTATGAATATGTGCATTACTACGATCAAGATTCAATAAACCATCAACATTGACCATAGAAGGTTTTATTCATGTAAATAGAATAACAATTATTCTCTGTCTTAAATGAATAACCGTATTGCAATAAACATGATCTAATCATATTTATGCTCAACGCAAACACCAAATAGCATTTATTTAGGTTCAACACTAATCCTGAAAGTATAGAGAGGGTACGATGATGATTATATCAATCTTGGAACTACTTCCAACACACATCATCACTTCATCCTCAACTAGTCTCTATTTATTCTGTAACTCATGTTTCGAGTTACTAATCTTAGCAACCGAACAAGTATCAAATACCCAGGGATTACTACGAGCACTAGTAAGGTACACATCAATAATATGTACATAAAATATACCTTTGTTCACTTTGCCATCCTTCTTATCCGCCAAATATTTGGGTCAGTTCCACTTGCAGTGACCATTTCCTTTGCAGTAGAATCCCTTAGTTTCAGGCTTCGGTCTAGCTTTGGGCTTCTTCACGGGAGTGACAACTTGCTTGCCATTCTTATTGAAGTTCCCTTTCTTCCCCTTTGCCCTTTTCTTGAAACTAGTGGTCTTGTTTAATCATCAACACTTGATGCTCTTTCTTGATTTCTACCTTCATTGATTTCAGCATCACGAGGAGCTCAGGAATCGTTTTCGTCATCCCTTGCATACTATAGTTCATCACGAAGTTCCATTAACTTGGTGATGGTGACTAGAGAACTTTGTCAATCACTATCTTATCTGGAAGATTAAATCCCACTTGATTCAGGTGATTGTAGTACCCAGACATTCTGAGCACATGCTCACTACTTGAGCAATTCTCCTCCATCTTTTAGGCAAAGTACTTGTCAGAGGTCGCATACCTCTTGACACAGGCATGAGTCTGAAATACCAATTTTAGATCTTGAAACATCTCATATGCTCCGTGACATTTCAAAAAACGTTTTGAAGTCCCAGTTCTAAGCCGTAAAGCATGGTGCACTAAACATTCAAGTAGTCATCATATTGAGCTAGCCAAACGTTCATAACGTCTGCATCTGCTCCTGCAATAGGTCTGTCACCAGTGGTGCATCAAGGACATAATTCTTCTGTGCAGCAATGAGGATACACCTCAGATCATGGACCCAGTCCGCATCATTGCTACTATCATCTTTCAACTAAGTTTCTCTAGGAACATATAAAAAACACAGGGAAGCTATAACGCGAGCTATTGATCTACAACATAATTTGAAAAATACTATCAGGACTAAGTTCATGATAAATTAAAGTTCAATTAATCATATTACTTAAGAACTCCCACTTAGATAGACATCCCTCTAGTCATCTAAATGATCACGTGATCCAAATCAACTAAACCATGTCCGATCATCACGTGAGATGGAGTAGTTTTCAATGGTGAACATCATTATGTTGATCATATCTACTATATGATTCACGCTCGACTTTTCGGTCTCCAGTGTTCCGAGGCCATATCTTCATATGCTAGGCTCGTCAAGTTTAACCCGGGTATTCTGCATGTGCAAAACTGGCTTGCACCCATTGTATATGAACGTAGAGCCTATCACACCCGATCACCACGTGGTGTCTCAGCACGAAGAACTGTAGCAACGGTGCATACTCAGGGAGAACACTTATACCTTGAAATTTTACTAAGGGATCATCTTATAATGCTACCACCATACTAAGCAAAATAAGATGCATAAAAGATAAACATCACATGCAATCAAAATATGTGACATGATATGGCCATCATCATCTTGTGCTCATGATCTACATCACCGAAGCATTGTCATGATCTCCATCATTAGCGGCGCCACACCTTGATCTCCATCGTAGCATCGTTGTCGTCTTGCCAACTATTGTTACTATGACTATTGCTACCGCTTAGTGATAAAGTAAAACAATTACATGGATATTGCATTGCATACAATAAAGCGACAACCATATGGCTCCTACCAGTTGCCGATAACTTTGTTACAAAACATGATCATCTCATACAACAAAGTATATCACATCATGTCTTGACCATATCACATCACATCAAGCCCTGCAAAAATAAGTTAGACGTCCTCTACTTTGTTGTTGCAAGTTTTACGTAGCTTTACGAGCTTCTAGCAAGAACCATTCTTACCTACGCATCAAACCTACAACGATTTTTTTGTCAAGTGTGTTGTTTTTACCTTCAACAAGGACCGGGCGTAGTCAAACTCGATTGAACTAAAGTTGGAGAAACAGACACCCACTAGCCACCTGTGTGCGAAGCACGTCGGTAGAACCAGTCTCGTGAACGCGGTCATGTAATGTCGGTCTGGGCCGCTTCATCCAACAATACCGCTGAATCAAAGTATGACATGCTGGTAAGCAGTATGACTATTATCGCCCACAACTCTTTGTGTTCTACTCGTGCATATAACATCTATGCGTAGACCTGGCTCTAATACCACTGTTGGGGAACGCAGTAATTTCAAAAAAAATCCTACAATCACGCAAGATCTATCTAGGTGATGCATAGCAACAAGGGGGAGAGTGTGTCCACGTACCCTCGTAGACCGAAAGCGGAAGCATTACGTAATGCGGTTGATGTAGTCGAACGTCTTCGCGATCCAACCGATCAAGTACCAAACGCACGACACCTCCATGATCTGCACACGTTCAGCTCGGTGACGTCCCTCGAACTCTAGATCCAGCTGAGGCCGAGGGAGGGTTCCGTCAGCACGACGGCGTGGTGAAGGTGATGATGAAGTTACCGGCGCAGGGCTTCGCCTAAGCACTACGACGATATGAGTGAGGTGGAAAACTATGGAGGGGGGCACTGCACACGGTTAAAGATCAACTTGTGTGTCTATGGGGTGCCCCTGGCCACGTATATAAAGGAGGGGAGGGAAGAGGTGGCCGGCCCAAGGGGGGCGCGCCAGGTGTGGGCAATCCTACTAGGACTCCCCAGTCCAAGTAGGATTACCTTCATCTTTCCTATTACTAGTAGGAGAAGGAGGCAAGGAGGAAGAGGGGAGAAGGAAGGAGGGGGGGCGCCGCCTCCTCCTAGTCCAATTCGGACCAGCCCATGGGGGGGGGGCGTGGGCGTGCGGCCACCCCTTGAGGCCCTTCTCTCCTTTCCCGTATGGCCCACTAAGGCTCATTACTTCCCCCGGCGAGTTCCCTGACTCTCCGGTACTCCAAAAAACCGGAATCACTCGGAACCTTTCCGATGTCCGAATATAGCGTTCCAATATATCGATCTTTACATCTTGACCATTTCGAGACTCCTCGTCACATCCTTGATCTCATCTGGGACTCCGAACAAACTTCACTACATCGAATCACATAAACTCATAATACAAATTGTCATCGAACGTTAAGCATGCGGACCCTAGGTTCAAGAACTATGTAGACATGACCGAGACACATCTCCGGTCAATAACCAATAGCGGAACCTGGATGCTCATATTGGCTCCTACATATTCTACAAAGATCTTTATCGGTCAAACCGCATAACACCATACGTTGTTCCCTTTGTCATCAGTATGTTACTTGCCCGAGATTCGATCGTCGGTATCACCATACCTAGTTCAATCTCGTTACCGGCAAGTCTCTTTACTAGTTCCGTAATACTTCATCCCGCAACTAACTCATTAGTCACAATGCTCACAAGGCTTATAGTGATGAGTATTACCGAGAGGGCCCAAAGATACCTCTCCAAAACATGGAGTGACAAATCCTAATCTCGATCTATGCCAACCCAACAAACACCTTCGGAGACACCTGTAGAGCACCTTTATAATGACCCATTTACGTTGTGACGTTTGGTAGCACATAAAGTGTTCCTCCGGTATTCAGGAGTTGCATAATCTCATAGTCTGAGGAACATGTATAAGTTATGAAGAGAGTAGTAGCAATGAAACTGTAATGATCATAATGCTAAGCTAACGGATGGGTCATGTCCATCACATCATTCTCCTAATGATGTGATCCTGTTCATCAAATGACAACACATGTCTATGGTTAGGAAACATAACCATCTTTGATTGACGAGCTAGTCAAGTAGAGGCATACTAGGGACACTATGTTTTGTCTATGTATTCACACATGTACTAAGTTTCCGGTTAATACAATTCTAGCATGAATAATAAACATTTATCATGAAATAAGGAAATAAATAATAACTTTATTATTGCCTCTAGGGCATATTTCCTTCAAAACCAACCCGCACCTGCCCCATCCCTCTCTTGCGTGGTATTCACCTTGCCATCCTCCGTCCTCTGATGCGGCACCTAGCAGACTCCACCATGCTCCAGTTGCAAAACCATCGCACCCCCACTGCAATTGCCACCTAGTCTCCCTAGTCATGTTGCCCACGGGAATTGCAACATGACCCTGAGGTTCCACCTTCTGTCGCCAAATGTTGCAGCTCTGCTACTAGTCAGTTCTACACATGTTCACCACAGTTGCAACATTCCACTCGATGTGGGATGTCGAAGCTTGTCGGTTCCAACATCTGCAGACGCCATTTCTAGCATTGGTTGCAATGGAAAACATGGCCTGTAACAACTTCCTATGGTGCTAGTTGCAGCTCGCTCTCATGCCACCCCAGTGACACGTCTCCATCGTATCTAGTTTTCCTAACACTTTTCCTCATGTTTTGGACTCTAATTTTCATGATTTGAATGAAACTAACCCGGACTGACGCTATTTTCAGCAGAACTACCATGGTGTTGTTTTTGTGCAGAAATAAACGTTCTCGGATTGGAGTGAAACTTTTTGGAGATTTATTTCAGAATAAAATAAAAATACTGGAGCTAAGAACCACCGGAGAGGGCCCTTGGGTGAGCACAACCCACCAGGGCACGACCCCCCTCCAGGCGCGCCCAGGTGGGTTGTTCCTACCTGGTGGCCCCGCGGACTCCATAAAGACCTATATTTGGAGAAAAAAATTAGGGATAAATAATTATTGTGTTTGACAATACGTAGCCGCTGCCACCTCCTGTTCTTCATCGGGAGGCCAGATCTGGAGTCCGTTTGGGGCTCCGGAGAGGGGGATCTTCGATCTTCGTCATCATCAATCCTTCTCCATCACCAATTCCATGATGCTCCCTACTAGGAGTGAGTAATTCCTTCGTAGGCTCGCTGGTCGGTGAGGAGTTGGATGAGATTCATCATGTAATCGAGTTAGTTTTGTTAGGGCTTGATCCCTAGTATCCATTATGTTCTGAGATGAATCCCTAGTATCCAGAACAAAGCTTAATGCTTGTCACTTCGGGCCTGGGTGCCATGATTTCAGATCTGAACCATTTATGTTATCACCTTTATATCTATGTTCTAGATCCGATCTTGCAAGTCATATTCACCTATTACATGTTATGATTTGTAAACCCTGGAGTGATAGTATTCGGGATACTTTCCAGTGATGGCCGTAGTTTGAGGAGTTCATGTATTCACTATGTGTTAATGTTTTGTTCCGGTTCTCTATTAACAGGAGACCTTAATATCCCTTAGTTTCCATTTGGACCCCGCTTCCACAAGAGGGTAGGACAAAAGATGACATGCAAGTACTTTCCATAAGCACGCATGCCTATTTACAGAATACATGCCTACATTATATTTATGAACTGGAGCTAGTTTTGTATCGCCCTAGGTTATGACTGTTATATGATGAATATCATCCAACGAATTCACCGATCCAATGCCTACGAATTTCCTACACATTGATCTTGCTAAGTTACTACTGCTACTATTACTATTACACTTGCTACAAAGTCACTGCTATCACTATTACCGTTACTATTGCTACTACCATTACTATCAAAAATATCATACTACTGTGCTACTGATCACTTTGCTACAGATAATTAATCTTCAGGTGTGGTTGAATTGACAACTCAGCTGCTAGGAGAATCTACAGCAGACCCCTCAAAACGCGAAACTGAAAACCATGTTTTCAGTTCGCAGAAAACACATTTTAAGGGTTGGTTTGGGCTGCGGCCGAGTAGATCCCTTAAACTTAGACTAAAAATGAATATTCTCGTATATTCTTCCTCATGTCTTCTTCTTCCTCTCGCCCGTGACCACGGCCAGCTAGCTCGCTCCTACGAACCAGATGGACAGCGCACAAAGCAACCAAATATGGTGCCGCGCCGGCATCCAGCACGGCTCGCACGGAGCGCCCCAGCGTCACCGTCACCATTGCTACTTGAATCGCTCCAGAAGCTAGCTATCACCGGTGTCGAATCGATCCAAAGCTAGCTAGCTAGTTGGCTAACCGATCGACCCAGGAGCTAGCTAGCTAGCTCCCATCACCGTGGCCAATCGATCCATAAGCTAGCTAGCTAGCTAGCTTCCCTCGCCGTAGCTGTCATATACGGAGCCGCTGGTGTCATGGATCCACCGCATCTCGTTCACTGAGTCTCCGAACAGGATCAGCCATGGCCGCAGGCACGCGCTCGATCCTTTTGCAGTGCAGAATTTTATTGGAACAGGGAGAAATCGACGGCTGGAGACGGATGGTACGGACGACAGCGCACGGGGAGAGGCGGCGGAAGGATCCGATTCGTGGCCTGTATACTGTCCTCGGATCTGTAGAACTAGGGGTCGAAGGCTTGCGTTTTCAGTGGCTTTTAAAACGTTTACAGTTCCGCGAGCGTTTACGGGGTCTGTTCTGGACACAAATTGGTTCGAAACCGTAAACTCGCTGGATTTTTTACAGGTTTGGCATTTTTGCAGGGTCTGCTAGAGTTGCTCTAATACTTGCAAATATTCTTGGGCTCCCCTTGTGTCGAATCAATAAATTTTGGTTGAATGCTCTACCCTCGAAAACTTTTGCGATCCCCTATACTTGTGGGTTGTCAAGACATTTTTCTAGCGCCGTTGCCGGAGAGTATAGCTATATTTGTTGAGTCACTTGGAATTATTATCTATTTATCATTATGAAGAATCTGAAAGATACCAAGACTAAGATATTTCCCTCTAAGAAAAGGGGAGGTAAGGAACTGCCATCTAGCTCTGCACTTGATTCACCTTCTATTTTGAGTAGACTTGCAACACCACCACATGTTATTAATTCTGATATGTTGCAAGCTATTGATGATGCTACTTCTATGAACGCTACTCATTATGATGCTAGTACCTTGCTTGATGATAATGTGCCACTAGGTGAATTTCTTGACGAACAAATGGCTAGAGCTAAAGATATTGAGCATGCTGAAACTAATGAAATTATTGAATCTGAAAAATCTTGAAACACCTATTAGACCTAGCTCTCCTAGATATAAATTTCCTAAGATATCGTAAGGTTATGTTATGGATGAGGAGACAACTAGAGACTTTCTTGCTTCCAATGATAGAGATGATCTTTAGAAATTATTAAGCAATCTGAAAGAGAAATCTTTGAATGCTAGAATGAAATGTGATTCTAAGTTTGCTACTTCACTTGTCTTTGTCGATGATAAGGATTATGAATTCTCTGTCAACCCAAAGTTAATTACTTTGGTTGAATTTGATCCTTTCCATGGTTATGAAATTGAAACTGTTGTGGCAGACCTTACCAAATTAAATGACATAGCCACCCTTTTTGCTCATGAGGGTTATAAAATTCGCTACTATTATATTCTCAAATTATTTCCATTCTCATTAGAGGATGATGCTAAGATATGGTAAAATACTCTTGCTCCTGGTTGTGTGCGTAGTCCCCAGAATATGATTTATTACTTCTCTGAAAAATATTTTCCTGTTCATAAGAAATAAGCTACCTTATTGGAAATATTTAACTTTGTTCAAATTGAAGAAGAGAGTCTCCCACAAACTTGGGGGAGGCTTCTCCAATTGCTTAATGCTTTGCCTGATCATCCACTTAAGAAAAATGAAATGCTTGATATATTCTATAATGGATTAACCAATGCTTCTAGGGATTTTCTAGATAGTTGTGCTGGTTGTGTTTTCAGGGAATGAACTGTTGAACAAGCTGAGGACTTATTGAATAATATATTGAAAAATTATGATGATTAGACTCTCCCTGATCCACCGCTTAAACCCACTCCAAAGTAGAGGGGTATTTTATATCTTAGTCCTGAAGATATGCAAGAGGCAAAGAAAAGTATGAGAGAAAAAGGTATTAAAGTAGAGGATGTTAAAAATTTACCTCCTATTGAAGAAATACATGGACTTGATACACCACCACCCAAGGTGGTAGAGGTAAACTCTTTAATGAAATTTGATGAAAGTGACACTCCTTATAATATGCATCCTAGTCAATGCCTTTATGAGTTTGGTAACTACATTAGAAAACAAGATCACTTCAATGAAAATGTTATGAAACAATTGAAATACAACTCTGATATGATTGCTCGCTTGAGTGACTTGTTATTTAGAATCTCTAATGATGTTAGAGGTGTAGGAAAACATGCCTCTATGGTTCATACTCCGTTAGAATAAGTTGCTAAATCTCAAAGAGAATTATTTGATGAAATGAACAATAATATCAATGTTCATGCTATTAGAGTAGTAACTAGAGGAGGTAGAATGACTCAGGAGCCACTTTATCCTAGAATTGAACAAGACTCTCAAAGAATCAACACTGATGCACCTAGTCCCTCTAAAAGAAAAAAGAAAAAGAAAAATGATACGACTTTGCATACCTCTAGTGAACCTGAAATAGAAAAACCTCCTGAAGATAATAATGACATTTCTATCTCTGATGCTGAAACTCAAACTGGTAATGAACATTCAACTAGTGATAATGAAAAAGATGATGATGATGTTCATGAAGACACTCAACCAAACAATGATAAAGAACCATATACCGATGTTAAGATAAAACCTATTGTCGATCTTGATAATCCACAACCTAAAAATAAAAGATACAATAAAAGAGACTTTGTGGCTAGAAAACATGGTAAAGAAAGAGAACCATGGGTTGATAAACCCATGCCCTTTCCACCCAAACTAACTAAAAATAAAGATGATGAAGATTTTGAATGCTTTGCTGAAATGCTTAGGCCAGTTTTTGTGCGCACCCATTTGACTGATATTTTAAAAATGGCCCCTTATGCAAAATACATGAAAGACATCATCTCTAATAAGAGAAAAATACAGGAAGCTGAAATCTCCACCATGCTTGCTAATTATTCTTTTAAGGATGGAGTACCTAAAAAACTTGGAGATCCAGGAATACCAACTATACCTTGCTCCATCAAAAGAAACTACGTTAAAACTGCTTTGTGTGATTTAGGAGCTGGTGTTTGTGTTATGCCTTTCTCTCTATATAAAAGACGTTTGAATAAACTCACACCTACTAAAATATCTTTGCAAATGGCGGATAAATCAACTACCATACCTATCGGTATTTATGAGGATGTGCCCGTTGTTGTTGCAAATGTTACTACCTTAACGGGCTTTGTTATACTTGAGAGAGGACAACATGTCGATTATCCTTGGTAGACCCTTTTTGAATACTGCAGGGGCTGTTATTGATTGCAATGAAAGCAAGGTCACTTTTCATATCAATGGTAATGAACATACGGTGCGCTTTTCGAAGAAACAATTCCAAGTGAATGGTATTAATGTTATTGAAAAATCCCCGACAATCACTATTGGAAGTTACTATGCAAAGCATGGCTGATGGCTGCACCTCTCCCACCTCTCCCACCTCTCCCACTCTCCTCTCCCACCAACAATGGCGATCTCTAATATACACCAATGGAGGGGCTCCTACATTGGGATTTCTCCCCTGGCCAAGCAGTGGAGACACAGGTGCGTAAAAGGTTTGGTTCTACCGTCCATTTCTCCCCTATTGGAGGTGCAAAGGAATTCTTCCTAGTGGTGGCATTTTCCTATGCCTCCTTCCCCCTTTCGGTTGAATCAGTGGGTCTTGCCCTCCAATGTTGCATTGGTGGATCCTCTTTGGGTTTCAATGTCAAGCATCTTGCTGGTCGGCAGTTTCGGTTTTCTGTGGCCTCAAACAATGTTGGTCATTTTGTGTATGGTCTTAAGGATCGGGTCTGGCCAGATTTTGTTTGTCACTTCAATCTATATAGGCACAATGCTTGGTTTAATTCTCATTCGGATCAAAATTGGCATTCCGACCAAGAGCTTACTGAGTTGGTTTCACGTTCTCCTTTGGCTATCAAGACTAGGTTTAATTTTCTGGCTTCTGAGGATCATCAACATAATCATTCAGCCAAGGAGCTTGCAAAGTTTGGTCTTCTTCCTCCTTAGTCAAGCAATGCTGTTGGTCATGCTTCAAGCACTCCATTGGATCATTCGTTCGTTCATACCGAAAAGATCATTTTTGGTAGTTTTCAATCGGATATTTCCTTGCATGACAAAGATAATAATTCTATCCGTTTTGGCAACTTCAACCCAGTCATTACACCTCGCAATCAAGAGCATCAATCGACATTTATTGGCACTAATTTTCGGTCCTCTTATTGGGAGTCCATTCCAACATTTATTCTCCTCCACATTATGGATTTCCGATAGGCGGGACATGATGACTCGCATATTGCCAAAGTTTGGGCCTTGGACTCGGTCCTGTCTGTGGATTTTATTCTCAATAAGGTCAAAATTTGCTCGCGCTGCAACCAATTGGGCCATCTTGGGCCAAATTGCTCTATCCAGGTTGTTGAAACTCAGTCGGCCCAAGTAAACCATATGGAGCTTAATCCGGCCCGGCGGCCTCCTGTGAACATCTCAAATAATTTACATCATGATTTCTCCTGCATAATTTGTTCCTCTCTGGGTCATTCCGCGGATTTTTGCCCTTCCAAATTATTTTGACAACATTGCCACCTTTTAGGACACCTACCTAATAACTGTGGAAATGCTGATTGTACCTATCTTTGGTGGCAACCCAAAGGGATCTCCACGGAGATTTCCTATTGAGAAGATGTATGTTTGGGCAAAAATAAGGATCAAGATTGTATTCCTAAGCGTGCACCACTTGCAAAACAAGCTGACGCGCCCCGTGTTATCAACTCAACGTCAATCAGAAGCAGATATCCACTTGCCATCGCTCATTGATTACCTTCCTTGACCGCAATAAAATACCAGAGGAATTTACAGCCATCCGATGCAGCATCTGTGGCCAGTATGGACACCTGGCGCCTTCTTGTTGGAGGGGGAGAGAGGCGCAAAGACTAATATGGAAGCCTAAGGCAATCCCTGCTACCGTTCCGCATTCCACTTCCCCTGCTTTGCCTGCCTCGAGAGCTCCTCCGCCGATAGCAATGGCGAACTACCCTGTCAACGTCGTCCCTTACATCCCGACGGGGATGACCATCGAGCTCGGGCCGGCCGACCAGATTGTTTGTAGCGACATGGGGGTGCATCCGGTGCCTCCTCTCAACCATGACTTCCTCGCCATTGCCGAGGTGAACCGCCACGTTCCGTTCCACCACATGGCTGCTCTGAGGCAGGTAATCACCGGTATGCTGCATGAATCCAACTTTGCTCCGACTGAAATTGATGATCATCCACTAGTCATTGCTATATATGGTTTCCCTAGTACTCTGATGCGTGACAATGTCGTGGGTACTACTTTTGAGATTGATGCTGAGGAAGAAGGGGATATGAACACTGTAGTTTCTTTTGTCCCGCATGATGAGGCACTCAATATGAGGCTCACTACTTATGGACCAGATGTGTGGCGTCTTTACATTGTCTTTCTGCAAGATTACCAAACCTACCATTACCTGCATAGATCTGTTGATGGTTTAGGCAGTCTGACGCATTGGCACAACCCAAGAGGAGACAGAAAGCTAGTTCTCCTTCGTGTTAAAGTAATTCATCTCAGGCTGGTGCCCAAGAGCTTGGTTATCCGCCAACTTGGGGGAAATCGCCATTGCTGGACAGTCTGTGTTACGATGCTGCGCAACTCGGATTGGAATGCTCATCTGCCTGAAGTTCCTCCTGCTAGTGAAGACCCACCTCCTGTGGATGGTTGTAACACCCCGGATGTAACTTTCCATCTTTGTAACTCCAACTCTTGCCATTTTCGGCTATGTGATATGATATTCCCTCCGTGGTTGGGTTTTGTCTTTTGTTTTGCATTTTATTCATGTCATGCATATCATATCATGTCATCATGCACATTTCATTTTGCATACGTGTTCGTCTCATGCATCCGAGCATTTTCCCCGTTCTCCGTTTCGCAATCCGACACTCCCACATGCACCGGCACACCCCTCTTTTCTATTTTCGTGTGCGGGTGTTGAACGTTCTCGGAATGGACCGAGCCTTGCCGAGTGGCCCTGGTATAGCATCGGTAGACCACCTGTCAAGTTTCGGGTCATTTGGAGCTCGTTTGGTACTCCAACGGTTATCCGCATATCCGCAAAGGCCTCTTTTAAGTTGCAGCCCAACACCCCTCCAAAACAGCCCAATAACCCATCTAACTCCCCTCCATGCTCTCGGTCGTTCGATCACGATCGTGTGGGTGAAAACCGCACCTCATTTGGACACTCCTAGCTCCCTCTACCTACAAATATGCATCCCCCCTCCAAATCCGGGCAAACCCTAGCGAAATTCCCCCTCCGCGCCGCCGGACACGTCCGGATCCGATCGGACACGTCCGTCCGCCGCCGCCCATCCAATCGCGCGCCGCCATGTGGCAGGCCCGCGCCCACTTCGCCGCCGGCCGCGCCAGGCCCGCGCGAGGCCCGTCCCCGGCCCCCGCAGCCCGCGCCGCCCCACGCTCGGCCTGCAGCGCCGCCGCCGCGGATCTCCCACGCCGCCGCCGTCCTCCGTTGCCGTCCTCCGCCGCCGACCGCCGCCACTGTCATCCTCCGCCGCCAGGTCGCCGCGCCGGCCCCCGTCGCCCGCGGCTCGCCCTCGCCGCCGTCCGCGGACGCCGCCGTCGCCGGCCTCCGCCCCGAGCTCTCCTCCGCCCCGGCCGCCCAGCCTCCGGCCGCCCCGAGCTCTCCTCCCTCCGGCGAGCACCCCGACTCCGGCGAACCTCGGCTTCCGATCTGGCCAGATCCAGATCCAGGGTTGACTCCCCCCCCCGTTTTTCTCCAAGTCCTAAACTGCTGTTAAAATTGTTGCATGTTCATCGCATCACATCTTTGCATCCGTAGCTCCGTTTTGTGCGTGTAATATGTCAAATTGTTCGTCTCAAAGAGTACATCATTTAATTCCATTGCATCATTTACATTTGAGCTCATATCGATGCCCGAAATGCTGTTGGAAAAGGGCTTCATAATGTTAGTTTCAGAATCTTATCAGCACGAGCTCTTTTGTCATTTTTGCCATGATTGATGTGTGCATCCTATGAGGTTGATCCCTAAATGTGTTTTCAACTAGGCTATGTCTTATTTACAGAGGTGCTTACCATGTATTTTGGTGATCAATGTGGTGACTAGCACAAGCATGCAAATTAGGCTTCGTGATTATGCTGATTTTAGTCCCTGTTCTGCTGTAATTTTGATGCCATGTAAACATGTTGCTATCGAGAGATCCATGCATAATTTGAGATACTTCAGTAAGGGTGTTTTGAAAACATGGTTATGCTCTATCCATCCATGGTCCTGGATTCAATTATGGAGTAGTCTAGCATGTCATTTTCGTGCTCTACTTTTGCTTCAAATTGTTTCCTGGCAGATTGTTTACATGTTATTCAATTTTGCCGAGGTTGTTGTAGTTGATCCGGGTATGCTATGATGTTGTTTCTTGCCATGTATAGCTTCTATGTCATGTCTTCTTGATGGATGTATGCTTAGTTTATCATGGGATGCTCTGTAGTGAGTGCATCGAGCTCGCGAAGGTGCCTTCATAATTATTTCAATGCCATGCTTTGTTTGCTGAAATCTGTTAACGAAACTTGCTATGTTTACGTGGGTGCCATCGTATTTTCTTATCCTTTTTGGCTTATGGTCAGTAAAGGACTTTTGATCTATGCTTTGAGTAGATTCATGCCATGTCTTATTTTGATATTATAAGTTCCTGTAGCATGTTGATAACCTGCTCTGAACATTGCTTCGTGCTGCTGTTTATGCCATGTCCAACCTGATAATTTTTTTGCACTTTCTCCATGCTTGTTTGAACCTGTTATGATGTGATTTAGCCGTAGCTCAGTGTTCCTCTTTTGTAAAGCATCTTCTGTAGATCATTGCCATATGCTTTGTTTTTATGTTGGGGTGCTGTAGCATAGTTTCTTGTTGCATGCTAAGTAGCATCGTGCTGTTAATCGGAGCTTTGTGTCATCCTTGTCTTGCTTGTCATTTGCAAACCGTGCATCCGTTCCCGGTGATCTTTATATCGAATTCAACCGAAATCATCTCATCTTTCCAGCAGCATACTTGGTTTACCAAGTTGATGCCTTGTTCATCATCATTCCTTCCGAAGCACGCATATGCATTGCATATCACATGTCGCATATCATGACATGTATTGCATCATGTTGTTTGGGCATTGCACAGTGATTTATTGTGGTTCCTTTGCTTGTGTTCTTGCTTTGGGTAGAGCCGGGAGACGAGTACGTGCACGAGGAACCTGTTGAGTACGCTTATGAGGATCCAGCCTTCGACAACTCTGAGAACCTTGCAGGCAAGATGACCATACCTTCGAAATCATTACTATCTTTGCTTGCTAGTACTCGCTCTATCGCTATGTTAGCCCTACTTGCCATTGTTTACCATGCCTCCCTATTGCCATGTTAAACCTCTAACCATCCTGTCCTAGCAAACCCTTTGTCTGGCTATGTCACCGCTTTTGCTCAGCCCCTCTTATAACATTGTTAGTTGCAGGTGAAGATGAAGTTTGTTCCTGGTTGGAACATGGATATTTTGGGATATCACAATATCTCCTATTTAAATTAATGCACCTTATATACTTGGTAAAGGGTGGAAGGCTCGGCCTTATGCCTAGTGACTTATTCCACTCTTGCCGCCTTAGTTTCCGTCATACCGGTGTTATGTTCCTGGATTTTGCGTTCCTTACACGGTTGGGTGATTTATGGGACCCCCTTAACAGTTCGCTTTGAATAAAACTCCTCCAGCAAGGCCCAACCTTGGTTTTACCATTTGCCACCTAAGCCCTTTTCCTTGGGTTTTCGCGAGCCCAAGGGTCATCTTTATTTACCCCCCCGGGCCAGTGCTCATCATGAGTGTTGGTCCAACCTGTCAACCGCCGGTGGCCACCAGGGGCAACTCTGGGCTGGCCTACCGGAAGTTTGGACAATCCGGTGTGCCCTGAGAACGAGATATGCGCAGCTCCTATCGGGATTTGTCGGCGCATCGGGTGGCTTTGCTGGTCTTGTTTTACCATTGTCGAAATGTTTTGCGAACCGGGATTCCGAGACTGACCGGGTCTTCCCGGGAGAAGGTCTATTCCTTCGTTGACCGTGAGAGCTTGTGATGGGCTGAGTTGGGACACCCCTGCAGGGTATATAATCTTTTGAAAGCCGTGCCTGTGGTTATGAGGCAGATGGGAATTTGTTAATGTCCGGGTGTAGATAACTTGACACTTGAATTCTTTAAAATGCATCAACCGCGTGTGTAGCCGTGATGGTCTCTTCTCGGCGGAGTCCGGGAAGTGAACACGGTTTGAGTTATGCTTGACGTAAGTAGTTTCAGGATCACTTCTTGATTGCTTCTAGCTTCTCGACCGACGCGTTGCTTCTATTCTCGCTCTCACTTGCGTATGTTAGCCACCATATTTGCTTAGTGCTTGCTGCAGCTCCACCATATTACCCCTTACCTACCTATGAGCTTAAATAGTCTTGATCTCGCGGGTGTGAGATTGCTGAGTCCTCGTGACTCACAGATTCTACCAAAACAGATGTAGGTGCTGATGATACCAGCGCAGATGGCGCAACTGAGCTGAAGTGGGAATTTGATGAGGCCCTTGGTCGTTACTATGTATCGTTTCCAGATGATCAGTAGAGGAGCCCAGTCAGGACGATCGGGGATCTAGCATTTGGGGTTGTCTTCTTTTCATTTGAACTTGACCGTAGACGGTCTATGAGTGTACTTTGAATGATGTATGACCTTAATTTATGTATTGTGTGAAGTGGTGATTGTAAGCCAACTCTCTTTATCCCATTCTTGTTCATTACATGGGATTGTGTGAAGATGACCCTTCTTGCGACAAAACCACTATGCAGTTATGCCTCTAAGTCGTGCTTTGACACGTGGGAGATATAGCCGCATCGTGGGTGTTACAAGTTGGTAATCAGAGCCATCCCCGACTTAGGAGCCCCCTGCTTGATTGTTTGCTGGCGATGTTGAGTCTAGAACAAAAATGTTTTGAGTCTTAGGATTATATATATCGGAGAGTAGGATTCTTTTTACTCCTCAGTCCCTTCGTCGCTCTGGTGAGGTCTCCTGACGTAGATGTTTTGACTATCCTCTTCTCAAATTTCACTAATTTTTTTTAGGATCATGCGGGTATCTTGGAATCGTTTCGATGGTTTTGTGACGAGAACATTGTTCTTGGTGCCTCCTGTCTATTTATGTGGCTTTGACCCGGGGAGTCGAGATCTGAGGTGTTGTCGTCACAATTTTATCGTTGCAGTTCTAGAATACCTGAGTTTTGCCGACATCGAAAATCTCTTTTATGCAGTTGTTGGTGAGATAACCCCGATAACCCAGTACTAGGGCGAGCTCGGGAGTATTGCCATAACTCGTATAACGGATGCTTTTCGAAGGTTGAGGTACACGATTTCCGAAGGTTTCTTGGTTATGTGTTGACGGATGGATACAGCTGGATGTAGGGATTATTAGTTTGGGTGAGATATATTGCTTCCCCTGTATCCCCAACACCTGATTGCATAACCGGAAAATTTCGGGAGTTTATAGGTGGGATTCAAGTAGCTCTAGTATTTCTTCCTACAGATATTTGGTTCGTGATTGGGATGGCTCCGCCAACGCGTCAGAATCCGGAACACAATGATGGGAGTCAGGCGAACCCTCCACCTCCACCTCCGCCTCCGGAGGCATGGCAAGCTTTGATGGCAGCCTCTAACGCCCATGCTCAGATGATGTTCCAGCTCATGCAAGAGCGCAACCAAGGTCAAGGCAACCAAGGGAATCAAGGTCAAGGGTAGTTCAATCATCAGCCTCTATTTCCAACCCTCAACCAGTTCCTGGCAAATCAGCCGAAGTCTTTCAGCTATTGTGTCGAGGCCACAGACGCCGATGATTGGCTCGTGGATATCAACAAGCATTTTGAATGCAGCAATGTCAGGCCTGAGGACTATGTCAAGGTCGCTTCTTTTCAGCTCAAGGATCAGGCAGCTGATTGGTTCCAGCAATACAAGGATTCCAGAGGTGGTCGAGTGATTACTTGGACTGATTTCTGTCGGGACTTTAAAGCTCACCATATCCCTACCAGTGTTGTTGAGAGCAAGCGTGAGGAGTTCCGCAATCTCAAGCAAGGCAAGATGTCAGTGTATGAATACAACAAGCAGTTTCAGAAACTTGCTCGCTTTGCTAAGCAAGATGTTCCAGATGAGAAGAGTATGATCTATCAGTTCAGAGGTGGCCTTAAAGAGGATCTGCAGTTAGCTCTCGTTCTTGTTGAGCCTACTCAGTTTGATCAATTCTACAATATGGCACTCAAGCAAGAAGGTGCTCAGCTCAAGTGTGAGGCTTCTAAGAAGAGAATCAGAGATGCAGTGCAATCTTCTCCTTCCTCACAAGTGGCAGCTAAGCAGCAGAAGTTCTACCTGCCTCCTCCTCCGTTTCGTCAGCCCTACCAGCAGAAGAACTCAGGTGGTCGTGGATCTTCCCACCCACCCAACCCAAGCTATCAGAACAAGTCTCATCCTCAAGCTTCAAAGTCGAATGCTCCTTATCATCGTCCGCTCTCAGAAGTGACTTGCAACAAGTGCCAGCAGAAAGGTCACTACGCAAACAAATGCTTCAATCAAAGGCGCCTTCCTTCTCCTCCTCCTGTGAGACCTTCAAGCAATGCAGTGGTCAAGCATAATTCCAAGTTTGCAAAGGTCAATATGTTGAATGCAGCTCAGGCAGAGGATTCTTCAGATGTGATTATCGGTAATCTTCCAGTTAATGATATTCCTGCAAAAGTTTTATTTGATACTGGTGCATCGCATAGTTTCATCTCAAGACCTTTTTCATCTAAGCATGAGATGGTTTTTCAAGATTTGCCTAGACCGTTATCAGTTGTCTCTCCGGGTAAATTCATGAACGCAAGCTCCATGGTTCCGGATGTTTCCATCAAGATGGGCGACTATAAATTTCTGTCTTCTCCAGTTATTCTTGGCGATTCTGATATTGATCTAATTCTTGGGATGGACTGGCTTTCTAAGCACAAGGCTCAGCTTGATTGTGCTGCCAGGCAAATTCAATTGACACACCCTTCTGAGGATGTTATCATCTATGCCGCTCGTGATGAAAACATTCGGTTGTTTTCTCTCAATGAGAAGGGCGAATTGGATGCTATTTCTCAAATTCCAGTCGTTTGTGAGTACCAAGATGTCTTTCCAGAAGAGCTTCCGGGTATGCCTCCTCATCGGTCAGTCGAGTTCGTTATTGATCTTGAGCCTGGAACAGAACCCATTTGCAAGCGTCCATACAAGCTTGGACCCAAGGAGCTGAAGGAATTGAAGAAGCAGCTCGATGAACAAGAGTGTCTGGGTTTGATCAGACCGAGTTCTTCCCCATGGGGTTGTGGAGTTCTTTTTGTCCAGAAGAAGGATGGCACGGACGGACTTTGTGTCGATTACCGTCCATTGAACAAGAAGACAATCAAGAACAAGTATCCACTTCCCAACATCAATGAGCTTTTTGAGCAACTCAAAGGTGCTAAAGTCTTCTCCAAGCTTGACCTTCGTATGGGTTATCATCAGATTCGCATTCGTGAAGAAGATATTCCCAAGACAACATTCAGAACAAGCTTTGGTTCTTATGAATATACTGTCATGTCTTTCGGCCTTGTCAATGCTCCTCCAACGTTCTCTCGCATGATGAAATTTATCTTCAACCCCTACACCAATGAATTCGTTCTGGTGTATCTCGATGATATTTTGGTCTTCTCCAAGAATAAGCAGGATCATGCCAAACATTTGCGATTGGTGCTCGACAAGCTCAGAGAGTATCAATTCTATGCGAAGTTTTCCAAATATGAGTTCTGGCTTGATGAAGTTCTTTACCTTGGCCATATCATCTCTGCCAAGGGCATTGCTGTTAATCCCACAAAGGTTTCTGCAGTTCTGAATTGGGAACCTCCTCAGAATGTCAAACAACTCCGCAGTTTTCTTGGTCTTGCAAGCTATTGCCGAAGATTCGTTGAGAACTTTTCTAAGATTGCAAAGCCTCTTTCCAACCTCCTCCAGAAGCATGTCAAGTATGTCTGGACGCCTGAGTGCGACGTCGCTTTCAACACCCTCAAAGAGAAGCTAGTCACAACTCCTGTTTTGACTCCTCCTGATGAATCCAAGCCATTCGAAGTTTTCTGTGATGCTTCCCTTCAAGGTCTCGGTGCTGTGTTGATGCAAGAGAAAAAAGTTGTGGCCTATACCTCTCGTCAGTTGAAGCCCAACGAAAAGAACTACCCCACTCACGATCTTGAGTTGGCGGCAGTTGTCCATGCATTGATAACATGGAGACATCTCTTATTGGGAAGGCAAGTGGACATTTTCACCGATCACAAGAGCCTCAAGTATATCTTCACTCAACCCAACCTTAACCTCAGGCAAACTCGATGGGTCGAGATGATTCAAGAGTACAATCCGAGTATCGAATATACTCCTGGCAAGGCGAATGTGATTGCAGATGCTCTGAGCAGAAAGGCTTATTGCAACAGTCTAATTCTCAAGCCGTTTCAACCGGATCTTTGTGAGGCTTTCCGCAAGCTGAATCTTCAAGTTGTTCCTCAAGGCTTTCTTGCCAACCTCATAGTCTCTCCTACTTTGGAAGATCAAATTCGTGAGGCACAACTCCTGGATACCATGGTGAAGAAGGTGAAACGTGGTATTGACAAGGGCATTCCCAAATACAAGTGCTATCGCTTGGATGACAAAGATACTCTTTTCTTCGAGGATCGAATTGTGGTTCCAAAAGGTGATCTGAGAAAAGTCATCATGAATGAGGCACACAATTCCCTCCTATCCATTCATCCTGGAAGTACAAAGATGTACCATGACCTCAAGCAGTCATATTGGTGGACTCGAATGAAGCGAGAGATTGCTCAATTCGTGAATGAATGTGATGTCTGCAGAAGAGTGAAAGCAGAACACCAAAGACCAGCTGGTCTCCTCCAACCTCTTGCTATTCCGGAATGGAAGTTTGACCATATCGAGATGGACTTCATGACTGGTTTTCCTAAGTCCAAGCGTGGAAATGATGCTATCTTCGTTGTCATTGACAAGCTTACCAAAGTGGCTCATTTTCTTCCTATCAAAGAATCTATCACAGCAGCTCAGCTGGCAGAGCTATACACCTCCAGAATTGTCTCCTTGCACGGCATTCCACAATTGATATCTTCAGATCGTGGAAGCATCTTCACTTCTAAGTTCTGGGACTCCTTTCAGACGGCCATGGGCACCAACATTCGTTTCAGCACAGCTTTCCATCCTCAAACAAGTGGCCAAGTCGAGCGAGTCAATCAAATCCTTGAAGATATGCTCAGGGCTTGTGTCATCTCTTTCGGTATGAAGTGGGAAGATTGTCTTCCATATGCCGAGTTCTCTTACAACAACAGCTTCCAAGCGAGTTCGGGCAAGGCCCCATTCGAAATTCTCTATGGCAGAAAGTGCCGTACTCCTCTCAACTGGTCTGAGACAGGTGAACGCCAACTTCTTGGCAACGACTTGATCACAGAAGCCGAAGAAATGTGCAAAGTCATTCGTGAGAATCTCAAAGTCGCGCAATCGCGACAGAAGAGTTACTATGATATCAAGCACCGTGACTTGGCTTTTGAAATCGAAGACCATGTCTACCTCCGTGTCTCTCCAATGAAAGGCACTCGTCGCTTCGGTATCAAAGGTAAGCTTGCCCCTAGATACGTGGGTCCTTTCAAGATCATTGGCAAAAGAGGCGATCTCGCCTATCAACTTGAGCTTCCATCCAACTTTGCAAACGTGCACGATGTGTTTCACGTGTCACAGCTTTGCAAGTGCTTCAAAACTCCTGAGCGCACTATCAACTTCGAAGAGATCGACCTCCAAGAAGATCTCTCTTATCATGAGCACCCGTTGCTATTCTCGAAGAAACCGAGCGCAAGACTCACAACAAGTCAATCAAATTCCTGAAAGTGAAGTGGTCACACCATTCCGACCAAGAAGCCACCTGGGAGCGCGAGGATCACCTCCATTCCGAATATCCGGAGTTCTTTCAGTCCTTGATCTCGGGACGAGATCCTCTTGTAGTGGTGGAGTGTTGTAACACCCCGGATGTAACTTTCCATCTTTGTAACTCCAACTCTTGCCATTTTCGGCTATGTGATATGATATTCCCTCCATGGTTGGGTTTTGTCTTTTGTTTTGCATTTTATTCATGTCATGCATATCATATCATGTCATCATGCATATTTCATTTTGCATACGTGTTCATCTCATGCATCCGAGCATTTTCCCTGTTGTCCGTTTCGCAATCCGACACTCCCACATGCACCGGCGCACCCCTCTTGTCTATTTTCGTGTGTGGGTGTTGAACGTTCTTGGAATGGACCGAGCCTTGCCGAGTGGCCCTGGTATAGCATCGGTAGACCACCTGTCAAGTTTCGGGTCATTTGGAGCTCGTTTGGTACTCCAACGGTTATCCGCATATCCGCAAAGGCCTCTTTTAAGTTGCAGCCCAACACCCCTCTAAAACAGCCCAATAACCCATCTAACTCCCCTCCATGCTCTCGGTCGTTCGATCACGATTGTGTGGGCGAAAACCGCACCTCATTTGGACACTCCTAGCTCCCTCTACCTACAAATATGCATTCCCCCTCCAAATCCGGGCAAACCCTAGCAAAATTCCCCCTCCGCGCCGCCGGACACGTCCGGATCCGACCGGACCCGTCCGTCCGCCGCCGCCCGTCCAATCGCGCGCCGCCATGTGGCAGGCCCGCGCCCACTTCGCCACCGGCAGCGCCAGGCCCGCGTGAGGCCCGTCCCCGGCCCCCGCAGCCCGCGCCGCCCCTGCGCTCGGCACGCAGCGCCGCTGCCGCGGATCTCCCGCGCCGCCGCCGTCCTCCGTCGCCGTCCTCTGCCGCCGACCGCCGCCGCCGTCGTCCTCCACCGCCAGGTCGCCGCGCCGGCCCCCGTCGCCCGCGGCTCGCCCTCGCCGCCGCCCGCGGACACCGCCGTCGCCGGCCTCCGCCCCGAGCTCTCCTCCGCCCTGGCCGCCCAGCCTCCGGCCGCCCCAAGCTCTCCTCCCTCCGGCGAGCACCCCGACTCCGGCGAACCTCGGCTTCCGATCCGGCTAGATCCAGATCCAGGGTTGACTCCCCCCCCGTTTTTCTCTAAGTCCTAAACTGCTGTTAAAATTGTTGCATGTTCATCGCATCACATCTTCGCATCTGTAGCTCCGTTTTATGCGTGTAATATGTCAAATTGTTCGGCTCGAAGAGTACATCATTTCATTCCATTGCATCATTTACATTTGAGCTCATCTCGATGCCCGAAATGCTGTTGGAAGAGGGCTTCATAATGTTAGTTTCAGAATCTTATCAGCACGAGCTCTTTTGTCATTTTTGCCATGATTGATGTGTGCATCCTACGAGGTTGATCCCTAAATGTGTTTTGAACTAGGCTATGTCTTCTTTACAGAGGTTCTTACTATGTATTTTTGTGATCAATGTGGTGACTAGCACAAGCATGCAAACTAGGCTTCGTGATTATGCTGATTTTAGTCCCTGTTCTGCTGTAATTTTGATGCCATGTAAACATGTTGCTACAGAGAGATCCATGCATAATTTGAGATACTTCAGTAAGGGTGTTTTGAAAACATGGTTATGCTCTATCCATCCATGGACCTGGTTGCAATTATGGAGTAGTCTAGCATGTCATTTTCGTGCTCTATTTTTGCTCTACATGTTATTCAATTTTGCCGAGGTTGTTGTAGTTGATCCGGGTATGCTATGATGTTGTTTCTTGCCATGTATAGCTTCTATGTCATGTCTTCTTGATGGATGTATGCTTAGTTTATCATGGGATGCTCTGTGATGAGTGCATCGAGCTCACGAAGGTGCCTTCATAATTATTTCAATGCCATGCTTTGTTTGCTGAAATCTGTTAACGAAACTTGCTATGTTTACGTGGGTGCCATCGTATTTTCTGATCCTTTTTGGCTTATGGTCAGTAAGGGACTTTTGATTTATGCTTTGAGTAGATTCATGCCATGTATTATTTTGCTATTATAAGTTCCTGTAGCATGTTGATAACCTGCTCTGAACATTGCTTCGTGCTGCTGTTTATGCCATGTCCAACCTGATAATTTTTTTGCACTTTCTCCATGCTTGTTTGAACCTGTTATGATGTGATTTAGCCGTAGCTCAGTGTTCCTCTTTTGTAAAGCATCTTCTGTAGATCATTGCCATATGCTTTGTCTTTATGTTGGGGTGCTGTAGCATAGTTTCTTGTTGCATGCTAAGTAGCATCGTGCTGTTAATCGCAGCTTTGTGTCATCCTTGTCTTGCTTGTCATTTGCAAACCGTGCATCCGTTTCCGGTGATCTTTATATCGATTTCAACCGAAATCATCTCATCTTTCCAGAAGCATACTTGGTTTGCCAAGTTGATGCCTTGTTCATCATCTTTCCTTCCGAAGCACGCATATGCATTGCATATCACATGTCGCATATCATGACATGTATTGCATCATGTTGTTTGTGCATTGCACAGTGATTTATTGTGGTTCCTTTGCTTGTGTTCTTGCTTTGGGTAGAGCCGGGAGACGAGTACGTGCACGAGGAACCTGTTGAGTACGCTTATGAGGATCCAGCCTTCGACAACTCTGAGAACCTTGCAGGCAAGATGACCATACCTTCGAAATCATTACTATCTTTGCTTGCTAGTACTCGCTCTATCGCTATGTTAGCCCTA